>NC_065529.1:28063725-28096287 GCF_006386435.1 Epinephelus moara
GGAAGCAAAATATATTAAACCCGGTGTTAATACAGCAGAACTGGAGAGAGGGGTGAAAAATAAATAGAGGTGGGCATGGCTCAAGTAGGGTGCAAAATTATAGACGGAGAACGATTGACAAAGATTGCCACTGCTTATCTGAGTTTTTATTTGCATGCCATTATGGTACTTGGCTACAATTGCCTATTAAGAATAATTAAATATGATGTAAAAATATGATACACTGATATATTTACTCAGATGTCGCATATTCTCTGAAGAAAAAAAAAACAACCGCCAAGAAGTCTGGAAATTAGGGTATGGAAAAGTATGGAATTTTGAAATTCCAAATGTGTAGGAACCCTGTATTTTAAAAGAGTTGTATACAAAGAAAAATACAGACAAGAAACTATGGACATAAGAATTTTAGTCTTGATCCAAATACTGCAACTTCCTGTTTACTTAATACTTTAAACTAATTTTATAGGCTACACTGGAGCACGAAGAATCAAAGATCATTCGTATCCAGCTGGAGCTCACCCAGGTGAAGAATGAAATTGACAGAAAACTTGCAGAGAAGGACGAGGAGATTGAGCAGATCAAGAGGAACAGCCAGAGAGTGATTGAGTCCATGCAGACTACTTTGGATGCTGAGGTCAGGAGCAGGAACGAAGCCCTGAGAGTCAAGAAGAAGATGGAGGGAGACCTCAATGAGATGGAGATTCAGCTGAGCCATGCCAACCGCCAGGCAGCTGAAGCCCAGAAACAACTGAGAAATGTGCAGGGACAGCTGAAGGTAGGACATAAATATGCAACATATAAATGCAAACAAAAATACAACTATATGGCTCAAACAAATTTAAATTTGTAAATGTAATTTGTATTATGACTTCAGGATGCCCAACTGCACCTTGATGAAGCTCTCAGAGTTCAGGCAGACATGAAGGAGCAGGTTGCCATAGTGGAGCGCAGGAACAACCTGATGCTGGCTGAGATCGAGGAGCTGAGAGCTGCACTGGAGCAGACGGAGAGAAGCCGCAAAGTAGCTGAACAGGAGCTGGTTGATGCCAGTGAGCGTGTGGGACTGCTGCACTCTCAGGTATTATGATACCTGTGTGGTGTACAGACTGTATAAAATACTGCTTAACGTAATACAATAAACTAAATGTACCTCACAATTTGTTTTTCCTTCAGAACACAAATCTCATAAACACTAAAAGGAAGCTGGAGGCTGACCTTGTCCAGATCCAAGGTGAGGTGGAAGATGCTGTGCAGGAAGCAAGAAATGCTGAAGAGAAGGCCAAGAAGGCCATCACTGATGTGAGCCCTGTTTATGTATTCGAGCATGTACTCACTGCTTCATTAAAAGTTCCTGCCCTAATGTCATTTTTAGTAGAGATGTTTTATAATATATAATTTTGTTCATTCAAACTGAAGCTGAGAGACTGTTTGCAGGCTTACTGTACAGTCAAGAATCACAGGTAGATAAATAGTGTCTATGTGTTAGGAACCTTTAAAGTTGTTGCCTCTGTTGCACTGAACTGTCACAGTCAGTTAACCCAACAAGTGATCTCAGGGAATTATTTTCATTAAAAAATGTGACCCAAATCAGTGTGGGAATTTAAAAAAAAAGTGAGATTAACTTTATGGACATTATAATTCCATTATAACTTTAAGTACATATATATTGTTTTATTAGGAATGCCCCCTGAAAATCAAAGATTTAAAGCATTGGTCAGAGACCCCTCAGTGGTCTGAGATTCTTCAAATTGAGCAGTTTGTTTTTTGTCATTCAGTGTGCAGTGTACTTGTGTGGATGTTTCAGTCTCCAGATTTAGCTGCAGAATTAGCACTCCTCACTTTCACACTCCTCTTCGGTATAGGCAGCTGCAAACCCAAACACAGGGTGAGTCTGAGTGAGACACAGGCAGCTGCCCAGAGGAAGAAAAGGCATTGCCTTGTCAGGCTCTGAGATGACATTGTCTTCTGCCTTTTGCTTAGAAGCAGTGAATTTACAGCTTACAGGAGCCTATTACGATACAGTCTCTGACTTTTGTTTGATATATAGTGTTGACAAAAAATGTTTCACAATTCTGACCCATTGTTATTGCAGTTAGCACGCATTAGCACAGAGGGCTAATTTGGCTTATTTTACGATATTACGTGAACATCACTTTTACCCTGAACGTCCTGCTGCACCTCATTTTAACTCAATCTCTTTATGGGGAAAAAGGAACTAATACTTAATGGTGCTGAACAGCCAAATATGATTCGATTGACGTAATTCTGAGCTGGATGCAACCTTACATTTTATATTCACAGCTACACCACTATCAGCACTATCCTGTAGTAATGCACCCTTTTGTTTTACATTTGGCTAACAAATTAGGCCTCATTTTCCTTGATCATTCTTCTTATTGGCTCTCCTACAACTGCCACATGTTTAGGCAGCCATGATGGCAGAAGAGCTGAAGAAGGAGCAAGACACTAGTGCTCATTTGGAGAGGATGAAGAAGAACCTGGAGGTGACAGTGAAGGACCTTCAGAACCGCCTTGATGAAGCTGAGAATCTGGCTCTGAAGGGTGGCAAGAAGCAGCTCCAGAAACTGGAGGCTAGGGTAAGTTCACTATGGAGGAAAATTATTTTAGTTTTCATTTTGGCTCTGTTCTTGAAATTTGGATGATTGAGGTTAATTGCTGATTTTTTTTTTTTTTTTTAGCTTTGAGCGTCTTTACACCACCCCGCAATTAATTTTCTACTTGTAACAAACAAGTTTACCAACTTCTCAGAAATAAAATCATAGTTTCAAACCTATTTGGTCCTGTCAACATAAAATCTGCACTTTTTATTGTCCAGGTGCGGGAGCTTGAGGCTGAGGTTGATGCCGAGCAGAGACGCGGAGCTGAAGCTGTGAAAGGTGTCCGCAAGTACGAACGCAGAGTGAAGGAGCTGACTTACCAGGTACAGAGAACCAAAACATAAATATTGTGCACCTTTATTACCAATTTAGACAGTGACCCAGCTGCTTATTGTCATGTGATATTTCTCTTAGGCATTTCTTTAATTTGTGCAGCTGAAGACAAAGTGAATGTAGAATATGTTTCAAACCCCTAGAGGGCACCATCATATGTCTGTAGCACCAGCTGACACACTGAAGTGATACAGAGTAGACCACAACTAAAAATAACCAGTCTACTGTTGCAGCTATAAACACCCACAGTTATGCGCTTATATGAGTATGACCACACGTGTGATATGCATAGATCTTCACAGATTTTCACTATGAAAAATTTGAAAGAGGATGACCTCTAAGCATGCACTCTCAGTCCTCACAGCCAGCTTCATTGACAGCACTGAAGAAACCCCTGATACATGAAGATATGTAAATGTCTCTGCTGTTGTGCATTAATTCATATCTTCAGTGTGTGTCGCCTGTTTGATAAGATATGCTATACTTTACTGTCTCTGTAGGGAAATTTGTCTTGGACTCAAATGCAGCACACAACACATATTGTTCAGTCGCTCTTGTCAGTCTTTCTGAAGTGGCTTCACTGTGGAAGATGTACTGTATGTAGGAATACACTGTGTGCTCTCCAGTATTTTGACAGATACTCCTAAAACACAGTGGGATAACGGCGTTCGCTTTAGTGTTGTCTCAAACAGACTATATTGTATACCGCCTCTAGACCGAGGAGGACAGGAAGAACATTGTCCGCCTTCAGGATCTGGTGGACAAGCTGCAGCTGAAAGTGAAATCCTACAAGAGGCAGTCTGAGGAGGCCGTGAGTGTGAAATATTCAACACATGCAACACAAATAGGCGTCACACCAGTAACACCTTTTTCTGACACCAGAGATCTGACAGCACGATGCAGTGTGATTTAATGACTGTGTGGTTTTCATTTCATACAACTGGGGAGATCGTTCATGACGTGACTTCTTTAACTTTATGCTTTTCAGGAGGAGCAGGCCAACACTCATCTGTCCAGATACAGGAGGGTGCAGCATGAGATGGAGGAGGCTCAGGAGCGCGCTGACATCGCTGAGTCTCAGGTCAACAAGCTGAGGGTCAAAAGCCGTGAAATCGTCAGGGTATATAGACTTTGGTTTATTATCATTCAGCAGTACACTCTGCTGATATTTATACCAGGAGTTTCCGTATCTTTACATCTTGACAGTGTTTAATCACTAACTTCTTGCTCTCTCTTTTGTATTGTTTCAAAGGGAAAGGACGCCGAATAATGAGCATCAGTCTTGACAAGACAGTACAAGAAATCATACAATATGGTTTTTTCGTCTGATGTGTCGAGTGTGGAACAAAAAATAAATCTGCAAGCAACTGAATGCCTCTTCTGTGCCATTAATCTGTTTGTTTCACTTCACTCTCACAGCTGGGGCTGACAGAAATCTGAAAAAGAAAACAAAAAGCAAAATACACCCTCCTCCTGCGGCTCTCACCTCTCTGTCTGTCACCTATCTTATTCCATTGTAGAGCTGCCCACAGCTCATTTGTTCAAACCCCCCTTGACCCAACAACAACTGGCTAGCCACCTCACGGTCGTTGCCACCTCACCTTGCCTGCCACTGTGGACTGCCTCAACCGGAGGAGATCATGCAGCAGCTCAGGATACAGAGCCTTGTTTAGCAGCTGTAGCAGCTCGAATTTGGCCAGTGCAATGCTTCCCAGTGCCAGGTGTAGCACAGGGTCTAACCTGTGTAACAGCAGCAACAGAAAGTTTGTTGGGGGTAAGTCGGGGCTGTTTTGTCCCCAAGAGCGGGGTTTGCACTGGCTAGATTTATGTTCCTGTGGCTACTGTTCGTCTCTTGGAGCTGCTGCCCATCTCCTCCTAGCGAGGCGGCCTGTAGTGGCGGGGAGTGAGGCAGAGGACACTGTGATTTGAGGTTCTTGCTAATGTTAGCTGGATAAATGTGAACTTTAAGCTGCAGCCGTGAGCCTTTAGTTCCGGTTAGCAGAAGGCTAAATTATTAAAAACATTTTCTCTTGTCATATTGACATGTTTTATTTCATTTCTTGTCAGACTTGTTTTTAGCCTTAGTTTTTGATAAGTCTGTCCCCATTTTTGGGTTACTTTGCAGTGTACTGTAGGCAGTTGTTGCCAATGCTTTTTTTGAAGAACATTTGTAGAACAGCAAATAGGAACACCCTCTCTCTGAAATGACCTGTGATTGGCCAAAGTCTCCTATCATTTTCTAAAGCCTGAAAACGGAGTCAAGAGGAGGTGCAGAAGTCTAGTTTTTCTCAGTCCATTTGAATTACAAAATGCTCAGTTATTATGGGATTTTTGTCCTATGAAGCCAGAATTTAACTGCCTACCCCAGCTTTAATTCAAAGGATGTATGTTAGTTATACACATACTGTACAATACAAGCAAACAATTCAAATTGAAGGTTATAGTCTTTTAAAGTATACAGAGAAATCAGCAATACTGTCTTACACAAAGAAAATTATGAAACTTTTATCAGGAGTGCATAAATCTAATAAGCAATGGTAGAACTCAAAGTAAACTGATTTCGAGTGGTGTATTTTGTGTCTAAGTCTGAGCAGGGTATGTGCAGCTTGATCATTCAAAACAACCGCATTGTCAACTGTCAACTGTTACCACGTTAAAGTTCTCCAGGTTACGATAACTGCAAATCTTTGCCTCGTGGTGATAATGTTACTGACAGTTCAGTGACCCTACAGCTTTTTTATGTGCCCCAAAACATATGTTGCACCGTGTCAAGTTGTGATGAAAATAGACCTATTAGTGAACCACAATACTCCTCAGTGATTCCTCAGAGTGTCTGGACGCAGGGCCGCCTCCGCTGATGTTGGGTAGCAATCACTATAAATCAGTTTATTAGTAATCTTTACAAAGTATAGATGAAATAGAATAAAGAAATAAATCATTCTGCTCTTTACTAAGTAGCAAATGCAGCATAATGAAATTCCAACCTTACTTGACACTTGACCAGTGTCAAGAATGTCAAAATACATCATGAGAATATACATTTGTCTACCATCAGATATTTTGCCTCACCATTTATACCCACTTAGCTACATCTTTAACATCTCTGGTTGTATTGTTGCATCGTGGGCACGTCTGCAAATCAGTGAGCAAGACTGCTCTGTGGTAATACTGCATCTACAGGGTTTTGCAGCAGTGTGATGAAGTACAGTGATTTGTCAGGGATTTAAATGACTTAGCCAAAAACAGATGTTCCAAACTGGTTATCTATTTCACTCTGTCAAGTTGTATTATTGATATTAAAGTATAAAACTATATCTATCATACTAGATGAATTCATCCCCATCAGTTAAGGGTTTTCACTACTTAACATACTGTGTGTCATACATGGTTATTCCCTTGGAGTATTGCATAAAAGAGGTTGCAGTGGTCTCATCAACTAGTAACCCTTTAACATTTAGTTTATCTGTTATCAGTGCAGACAGGTGGTGCTGCAGAAAGCTGATACAGTAGGATCTGACATACAGTAAATAAACACTATAGGTTTTTAAAGGGACAGTTCACCCCGAAATCAAAAACGCATACTTTTACTTTTACCTGTAGCGCTATTTATTAATCTAGATCGTTTAAGTGTGAGTTGCAGATTGTTGGAGATATCAGCAGTAGAGATGTCTGCATTCTCTTGAATATAATGGATCTAGATGGCACTCAGCTTGTGGTGCTCAAAGCGCCAAAAAAAATACTTGAAAAACTAAACAGCAGTGTCTCTACAGAAATCATGACCTGGTTACTCAAGATAATCCACAGACCTTGTTGTGAGCAGTTTCATGTAGGCACTATTTTGTTTCTACTGAACTACACCTGCCAACCGAATCACTGCACAGACGAAAGCGTGCATCCACTGCTAGCTCACCTAGGACTTCTGAGCAGCCAAGGACGCTGCCGTTTATTTTTGCAATTCGTGCTGTCACGTGCACAAGCCTCTTGTCCATGAGTAGATTCACGCTTCCTTCTGTGCAGTGATACAGTTGGCAGGTGTAGTTCAATAGAAAGAAAATAGTTCTTACATGAAAGTGCTCAAAGTCTGTGGATTATCTTGAGTAACCGGGTCATAATTCCTGGAAAGAAACACTGCTGTTGAATTCTTTAAAAAAAAATTGGGGGGGGGGGGTTGAGCACCACAAGCTAAATGCAATCTACGGCTGGTATCTCCAACACTCTGCAACTCACACCAAAATAATCTTGGCACTACAGGTGAAAGGGAAAATATGTAGTTTTGATTCTGAGGTGGACTGTCCCTTTAAGACTGTGACATATTGATATAAGCATGAGTAGTTTGTCATATCTGAGACTGAGACCACCAAGGAAGTGAGTGTTTTATATCAAAGGTTGTTCCACAATAAGACTTGAGACAGTGACAAGTGGCTGAGCTGTGAGAACATTGCTGAGGAGACAGCTATATTTGTATTTCTTCCAAATAAGCACACCCGGGGGCATATGAGATCAAGTTTCACATTTTTATTGAATGTATATGCCTCTTTTGAAGGGTGTGAAGTCCTCAGTATTTAGCTCCTAATGCCCTCTCCCTGTCTTTGTCAGTTCAGTGTCATAGGAAAGAATGCAAACTACTACACATCATATAACATGATCCCCTTCTTGCCGCGTAGGGGGAACAAACACTTGCCTTAAGGGAAGGTCAAGCTGCAAGCCTGGCCTTGTCTTCAGTTCATCTGTCAGAGCACACAGTACAAGACCATTTAAAGAAAGAGTTTATAAATACATCCGCGCCCTTGAGACAACATAAGTGCCTGCCCTGAAAGACCTGGAGACATAAACCTAATCACCTGTTCACTGAAGACTTCACATTGGAGTCAATAGAGCTGTAATAGACAGTAATAGATTTTACCGACTAATAAACTAGGACACTTTATGAAGCGTGACATGAAGGACCTCTAGAGCCGGCAGCTGAGTCACGAGAGCCACAGGAATAGGTGATACAGTGGGGTCAAAACCATTCCTCATGTCGGAGACTGACGGTTGAGTTGTCAACAGCAAACCCTTACACCTTTGACTTTCAGCAGCACCAAGGGTGAACGACTGAGCCCCTCCACTCACCAGTTACACAGCCAGACATGCTAAGTTGTAATCTGATGCCCTGGACAGTGAAAGTGACAAAAATTCTAAACATTTAAATTTGCTCCAGTGTATCAGGATGATGTAGATGAGGGGAAAAGTGATTTTTAAAAACAAAATATAATCTATCAGTAGATATTTATTGTTTATGTGAGCACACTGTGATGCTCAGAAGGGTCAAACTGAAAACATTAGGCTTTAAATGTAAAATTTAAACTGAAAGATTAATTCATACGTGCTTAATTTCAAGTTTTCCCTCATAGTTTGTGCTACTAGATCATTAATATGGTTATTTGTTTAGTTAGAGACAGTTTTGTTATTTTTCTGATCTAAAGCTCTTCTGAAGAGGTTTGTCAGTAAGATGTAGCCCTGCTAAATGATAAACAAGTCACAAAATATAGTTGTGTTAAAGGTCCACTGTGTAGGATTTAGGGGCATGTGTCAGCAGAAATGGTAAATAAGATTCATATATATGTTTTCTTTAATGTATAATCACCTGAAAGTGAGAGTCATTGTGTTTTTGTTACCTTAGAATGAGCTGTTTATATCTACTTTAGGAGCAGGTCATCTTCCACAGAGTCCGCCATGCTATTTCTGTAGTAGCCCAGAATTGGCAAATCAAACACTGGCCCCGGTTTATGGCCCTTCACTTTTTTGTGTTTTCACATTTTCACGTCGGCCAGCATAATTCTCCTACACGCTTGGCACATAAAAATACTATATAAATCCTACACACTGGACCTTTAAACAATAAACTTTGAAATGGAAAAAAACCCTCTTGATCTCAAAAATATGCAACCTTCAGGATTCATCAAGTATTTAATGAAATAAATAATCACAGTTTTTTATTCAAATCCAGTATGAATCACAGTGCTACGCAATCTTCTCCTTTTAAATTAAGTTGCTGGTTTTGTTTTTGTTTATTTTGCATTTGCGTGTTAATAACCCACCATCAATTATCTAGGAATAAATTAAGACAAAGATTCAGTTCAAAATACTTTTATTTGTCCCTTAAGTGGCAATTTGAGGCGAGCAAGTTTGCAAACACAAATACAATCAAACATGAAAGTAGCAGATGACTTTTATTTTGATAAAATTAAAGATATTGATGCCACAAAGTGATGCAGAAAAGGCACATATTGGTGCACAAAAATCACCAGAATGCAGGAAATTAAGTGTTTGATGCTTAAAATGTTCTGGTGGAGGACCCCCAACCCTCCCTCCCTTTCATATGTGCCCCCCTCCAACATTGAAACGAAACCTACGCCCCTGGAAATACAGAAAAGGTTAATGGCATGGCTGACCATGTCTCACTTAATGATACATTGCATTTATTTGTCCTGCATATATGAAACAGATGCTGTACTGCAGTCTGTCTGTTTACATCCCTGCTGTCTGTAAACACTGATGTTTTATCTTGAATCATAATCAGCTGAGAAACACCCTGCAGATTGCTGCATGAGTCAATATGTGTTATACATAATACGTACGTCAGAGGAGATGAACATTTTGCATCATGCTGATGTATCTCTGTGTGATGTGGCACCGACAGTGTGATAATGTTCACAATATCAGGTTTCAGACACCGTCCCTAGAAAGCTGAGGCCCTTTGACCCAGCCAGACGACCCCATTTAGGACGGTCACGTCTGTCATCAGTCTGAGCTCCAGGATCATCATACCCCCATAAACCACCACCAAAACCAGACATCGGAGCCCCTAAGTATCTGTCACTCTGTAGATTCACAAGAGTAGCTTGAGATTTCACAGCCAAATATGAGTCAAAAATAGTGAAAATGAAGCGTCAGACTGTTAGAGCTCTGTCAGTAGGGATTAATGGAAACCGGACTCCTCACCCTGCAGACAGCCTCCCCGAGTCATGTATGCTAATATCAGCGGCCAGAAAGTGTCAACATGGCAACAACGAGTTTTCACTTCTTACTATGATATAGTGTGTCCAGATCAATTACAGGCACTTTTTAAATCTTTATTAGTACCTCGTTAAATTCTACACTTCGCAAATCTTTTGTCGGTAGCTGCCATGTAATGTATATTTGTTCATATTTATTTGAAATCATTGCGTTGACACTGAGACACACTTGACACTTGTGAAAGCACCAAATGAGATCATAGTGTTTACAGATCGTCTTCCAACACATGACCCAAATTATAACAAAATAGTTCAGGATTGACACGGGCTCCCTTCACTCTGCAGACCGTGTGAAGTTCAAGTTCAAGTTTATTTGTGCGGCACAGTTTCATACAAACTGCAATGACTGTGCAATGTCTTTGCTGCAGACTTGCTGCAAACTAATTAGTACAAAATTAGATTAAGTACCCCGCACTCATCACCTGTCTGTTCCTTCATGCTCTATAATCAGACCAATATGTGGCTGCAGAGCCTGAGTTATTCCTCGGTAATTACAAAAAATTCTTTGGGATGATATGTCATGAGTCTAAGTCTAGATCAGTTGTAATAATACCTGGTGAAATTAGTCTTGTTCCCAAAGAAAAAACTTCTAACATCACTCTCTACTGCACAAGTGTGCAGTATCATGTGGCGTTACAGTAACAGAATATGGCAAACAGTGTCAAATATACAGACATTTGTGTAACACTATTAAGCATTTATGAGCAGTATGCAAACATGTAATACATGTTTTATAGTACACTATGTCATTGTTTGTCACTGAACGCAGATTTAAGGACCTTTAGGTGTTTATTAATGTCCATTAATTGTCCACAACTTGTCCTATAAAGACATATTTAATATTTTTACAGCTGTTTCACTATATTGACATTCATTTTCTGTACAGCAGCCTTCTGCCAACTTTTATGAAAAATATCTGCCACATTTGCTGAAACTGTCACCACGCCCACACAGTAGTACATGAGACCATCATGTCCCTTCTATTCATAGTGCTTCTGATGGCATTTGCTCGAATGTACCACAGCTGAAGGGAAACAACCAATCAGAGCCAAGGGGTCTCCAACGCAGGTGTCAGTCACATCAGTCACTGCTCATGTACTGTAATCAAACTGTCAAACTAGACAGCGGTGATCAAATATGAATCAAGATTCTGTAACTGCATTGACTAATTCTCGTCTCAGATGTTTTCATAAATATATTTTAGTGTACTGTTTAGCTGTAAAATAAGAATGTTTGCCCCGGCTGGTGGGTGGTGCTTCGTTGTGGCTCAACTTTCTCATTTTACAGCTAAACAGTACACTAAATTGTGTTTCTGAAAACATCTGAGATAAGAAATAGGCAATGCAGTAACAGAATCCTGATTCATATTTGATCAGCGCTGCTTAGTTTGACAGTTTAAACACAGTTCACAAGCAGCGAATGGCATGATTGACAGCTGTGTTACAGACTCCTCGGCTCTGATTGGTTGTTTCTCTTAAGCTGCAGTTAATTCTAGCAAATGCCATCAGAAGCACCATGAGGAGGAACTTTTTTTTTTTTTTTCACAGACTGTCTCATGTACTAATGTAAGGATGTAGTGACAGTTTTATATTTTACCAACTACACTTATATCTGAGTACACCTACATCATACAGTAGTCTTATCTTACGATTTAATAATGATGAAAACTCTGTCTGCGTGTCTGTTCCACGTTTTTCTCCTCACTGACTTGGTCAATCCATGTGAAATTTGGCACAGTGGTAGAGGGTCATGGGAAGATGTGAATGAAGCAATATTACATCAATTGGCCAAAGGGGGGCGCTATAGCAACCGATTGAAATTGCAAATGTTGAATGGCCATATCTCATGCCCCGTATGTCGTAGAGACATGAAACTTTGCACAGAGATGCCTCTCCTCATGAGGAACAAATTTGCCTAAGAACTTCTGGTTATATAGATTTTCCGCCATTTTGAATTTTTTGAAAAACACTTAAAATCGATCTCTTCCTAGGAAGTTTGACCGATCTGCATGAAACTGGGTGAACATAATCTAGGGACCAATATCTAAAGTTCCCTCTTGGCAAAAGTTGGAAAACTTACTAAAACTGAGCTTCTATAAGGCAATGAATATTGCGGAGGGTGTGGCTCATCATTTAAAGGTGTATAACATCTCAAGGGTTTCACCGATCACCACGCAACTTTGTAGGCATATGACCACACATAATCTGAGGGGACCCCTCCATTATTGACCTGATCAAACAAAATGGGGGCACTAGAGAGCTAATTTCTTATCTAGGCCTAACCGCCATATCGATTTTTACTAAACTTGGTAGATATGTAGAACAGGACGCCTCAAGGTGACTGGAGAAATTTAACTCTAATTGGCAACTGGGTGGCGCTATAACAACACAAAAATGCTTAAAAATGGCTAAAATGTGACCGATCGCTGTGACCCCCCCTGTGGCCCAATGTTGTTGGGTTTGTTTTTTTTCTCATTTTTGGTATGACTAAGTCATGGTATGGTATGCTGTACTCAATGGGTAAGGACTAGTGTGTTATAAACCATATACATTTATATAATGTTCCTAAATACTAAATACTTGAAGTGATGCCAACAATTATAAAGAGATATTTAATTGTTTCTTGACCCCATGCCATACATGTCTAACTCAGAGAGTGTGATGCAGAGATGTTGTGGCATTTGTTATCTCGTCACATCAACTCAAACATCGGCTCTGCTCCAAGATCTCCACCGTCACTTGTTATAATGAGATAATTAGACACGTTGGCAGGCTTTAACATTCAAACTGGTGACCTCTCTTTATGAGTCTTTCATGTTGTAATAATGTGCTGGCAGAAACACAATCTTCTTTATGTGAATATTGTAAAATAGTGATGTTTTTATTTGCCGTTTTTAGAAGATGAGGTGACATCGGCATGACAAAGTGCTTGTGATGTACTTTTGTATTAAGGGAACTTCAAAGCAAATGCCTTCAACATGTGTTTGACACGACACACATCAACACACATTGTCGTGTTTTACCAGATATATAAATATCTCCTGGACCTCCATTAATTAAACAACAGAGGAAATTAAAGCGCTATAAATATGAGTATTGTCCTTCCTCCCTACAGAACAAATCTAATTAAGTTCGGGATTTCGTAAAAGGCAGAGCTCAGCGAGTGTTTCTGCGATCATGAGGTATCATCATTTTCACAGGTTCTTAGATTAGCAACTGTTAGGCCCAATTCTACTCCTTTGTCACAGGAAAGACTTGCAAGCCTGCTGCAACAGAATACCAGTGACATATGAGAGCTTCTCCACGGCTAAAGTCGGATCCTCTGCAGTGCCAAGGTGCATTAAGGAGATTATCGTAAAGACCAAAACAATGTCTGAACTTCAGTAACTGATATGCCTGCCAGAACAATATTTACACAAGGTTAAAAAATGCTGCATTGTAAGAGTCTTGATCTATTTATACGCTTTAAAATTCAGTGTCTAGTTTAACTGTGTCTATTGTGTGGCACCTTTTCTCTTCCAGTTAAAGTTTACAATGAGAAAAATGTTTTATGAGCCCCCTGTAACCACATACTGTAGTCCCCTGAGGACATTGTGGCTTCTCTTTAAAACAATTGATAGTGATTGTCATGAGTGAAAAAACATCACATCACTCTGTTCATGTTTGTTTGTGCTGATAAAGCCGAGTTAATCTAGTGATGACACCACTAATGAGCTTTTGCCATTTATACTGCACACACACTTTGTATTTATTCCTCATATAAATTCTTATTTTTCTTAAACTTACCTCTGTAAACCAGCGACTCTGAAAGTACAAGTGATACATCTGTGATTAACTGTCTGTGCTGCTCAGCGACAAGACGCCGGAGATCACATAAGAGTCAAAAGAATACTCAAGCAGAGACCGTTAAAATACATGACCAAATAAAGCAAGTCATTTGTGTCGAGTGAACGCCGATCTCTCTATATAAGAAGGGAGGCTGGACGCCCCCAAGGACTGACACACACCAGTCAAGGTGAGTGAGTTCCAGTCTTTTATTAGCATGAGGAACACCAGCAGCTTAATGAACAATGCAGGGCATGGCCACTTACAGCCAGACACCACAAAGTCAATATATTACTATTGTGTTTGTGCCAGGACTTCAATGTACAGTAAGTTCATTTTTTAATACATTTTAATTACATTTATTACTAAAATTTATTTGTGTCTTTCTTCAGAACCCTCATCAGACCATCGATAATCTTTTCATCTGAGGGGAGGGAAGAAGGTAATTTCTTTATTTATTTCTCAGATGAATGTATGTTCACTAAATCATAACCTTGTGTGAAATAGGTAACAAGTCAATTAACATAGCTAATTTTGTGCATCAGACTCCATTTATGATGTCCGCATCACTGAATAGGAATAAGGCGTTTTTGCTTAGTGTTATTGCTGTTACCTTTTATGACAATGTGTCCTTTTAACGTGATGTAGTGGATTGTGTAAGGAGTCATTGCATCAACAAAGACAACATAAAGTTATTGAATAATTCAGTGATGTCACTCTCTCACAAACTGTAAATCTGGGTTTGTGTTAAAGTTTTTTATTTTGCATGAAAACACAAATCAAATTAAATCATTGGTCCATTTTTCTCTGTTCTCCATTTGAGTGTTCAGCGTTGTTCTTCACATTAACAGAAAAAAAAAAAAAAGCCAGTTGGCATCATGAATGAGATGCTTGAAATACACAAGCCCAAAATTCCAGTTGGCCATCCTGAAACTCTTTGGTTCCCAGTGAAGGTTGCTTTCTGACATCTGGAGTCATGAAATAAATCACTGAAATAAACAACTGCTGCCCTGTTTTTACTCACTTGCAGTAAATCGTCACCATGGGGGACGCGGAAATGGAGTGTTTTGGCGCGGCGGCCATATACCTCCGGAAGCCAGAAAAAGAGAGAATTGAAGCTCAGAACACTCCCTTTGATGCCAAGACGTCGTACTTTGTGACCGAGCCTGCAGAGATGTACCTCAAGGGGAAACTCACAAGTAGAGAAGGCGGCAAAGCTACCGTGGAGACTCTGTGTGGAAAGGTGAGCATGATGACAGAGGAATGTTAAAATACGTAAGTGTGACGGACTGTGTGCTCCTCATTTGTTGACATACCAGTTAAGGCTGGGTAGTAAATCTATATCTCAATGTTGTGATATGAGAATAGATATTGTCTTAGATTTTGGGAATTGTAATATCTTAAGTGTTGTCTTTTCCTGGTTTTAAAGTCTGTGTTACAATAAAGTGATGTAATTTACTGGTTTTACCACACTGCTCTGTTATTTGCTTTTACTCACTTAGTCATAATATCCACATTTTTGTGAAAGCACCAATAGTCACCCCTACGATATCATCAAGGTGTTTGGTCAAAATATAGTGATGATATTTGTTCCTTTTCCATATTGCCCAGACCTCATAACATTGCATGAAGTGATGACTTGTGATGTAACAAAATATGTTTTAATGTAAGGGTAGAGTCCGCACACTTGTTAATGTTCCCATGAATGTTATTTTAATTACCACCAAGTACCACGTGACCTGTCAGGTGACCTGAACTAGAAGGTATTTGAAGGCATGGTTCTGTATTGTATTTGTCCGATAATAAGCATGACGTTCAAAACATAATTGGGGAAAAACAAAAGAAAAACATTGATGAGAATATGAAATAGTGTGCGGACTCGTCTTTATGTCTACTGTCCAGCACTTACTGTCTGGATGTGTGTGCTTTTTTCAAACCTTTTTGTACAAAATATGTTTAGCACTATAATTTCTTTGCAATAAATCCTAAAGACAAAAGGTAAAAAGATTAAACTGATCTTTTTTTTAATAGTTTTATAAAGTGTGAACACTGGCTGTAATAGAAATAATAATAAATACTGACCAGCTTGTTCTCATCACCAGTCGACTGTCAGAGCTGAAGTCTGTGTTGTTTCTGTCCCTGTAACAGACCATCACTGTGAAAGACACTGAAGTCTTCCCCATGAACCCTCCAAAGTATGATAAGATTGAGGACATGGCCATGATGACCCACCTCAGTGAACCCTCTGTGCTGTATAACCTCAAAGAGCGTTATGCAGCATGGATGATCTACGTGAGTCTGACTCGATCATTACATCAGTAGAAAAAACAATGACTACAGGAGGACGTCTGTCGATAAAACTCCTCTCTGTCTCCACAGACTTACTCAGGGCTGTTCTGCGTCACTGTGAACCCCTACAAGTGGCTCCCAGTGTATGACTCAATAGTTGTAGCAGGATACAGAGGCAAAAAGAGGGTTGAGGCTCCACCCCACATCTTCTCCATCTCTGATAATGCCTACCAGTTCATGCTCACTGGTGTGTGAGAATTGTGCCTAAACGTTGCATGTCTTCAATTGAAAATCATAAATAATATGAATAAATAATGTAAACAGATCATGCAAATAATCTGAAAATGATTTTTGTTTTACAGACCGTGAAAATCAGTCTATCCTTATCACGTAAGTTTGCTAACTTTATACATTATTTACCTAACACACTGGTATTCTGAAATCAGTGTAGCTGCATGTCAGAGAAAATTCTCAGTACACTGTATTTCTGAACATAAACAACATACAGTAATATTGACTGGACAGTCAATTCTGAACAAGAGTTTCTTTCAATGTTTGTTTAGTTCACATAAAACAAGATGTCTCTGGTGCTAACTGATCTGTTTTCATGCTCAAAGTGGAGAATCTGGTGCAGGAAAAACTGTCAACACCAAACGTGTCATCCAGTACTTTGCGACAATCGCAGTGGCTGGAGGAAAGAAAGCTGCTGAGCCAGCAGCTGGAAAAATGCAGGTAAATGAACACATCTGTTCTTAGGATAAAAATGTCAAGTGTCTGTTCACACCTGGCATTAGAATGCGTCTCCACATACATCTTGAGTAACCACTTGTGATCGGCTTTCACTTTCATTTAACGTTTTCAAAAGTTTTAACGACAGAGTTGAGCCATTTTTGTATTGTTTGTGTGAGTTTGTAGGGTCTGTTAAATAGCTGCTGCTGTGTTAGCTCGTGCTAACCAGGCAGACGTTGAACTGACTGTGAAATGGGTGGTGCGTGGTTCTGAAAATGCTCCCTCAAATTTGCTGTGTCAGATCTGTGTAACGGCAGCAACAAAAAGTTGGCCTGTTTGTTGGAGAGTCAGATAAGCAAGTGTGTCAGCTGAATAGGTAGTCCTTCAACAGTTCTGGGGACTTAGTGAGAGGAACTGCCCACTGGGAAGCTCCACCGAAAACTACAGACCTTCAAGGGCTACTTTTTTGTTTGCATTCACACTGCCAATAGGAACGCTGAGTGACATATTGTAAGCCATGCAGCAACTGGTACAGCACCATCGCTTTGATGAGTCAAAAATGCTTTGTATTTTTACTGTCACTTATCTGCTCAGTAAATGCATTGGGGAGGCTTTGAGTGCACTCACACCTGTATCAAGAGCTGCCCACTTGTGATCCGATCAATCAATATGCATGTTAATATTGGGTGTTGAATAATATTGGACCAGCTGGTATGAAGCATTAATTTTAGTTTTTTCCCTGACTTGTTTTCTGAATAAAGGGGTCGCTGGAGGATCAAATCATTGCAGCCAACCCTCTGCTGGAGGCTTATGGTAATGCCAAAACTGTGAGGAATGACAACTCATCCCGCTTTGTAAGTTCTTGTTAATCTGAGTCTTATGAAACAAAATCTCAATGCAAAATTTATAACTCTAATGCAAGGTCCACTTTTAAATAGGGTAAATTCATCAGAATCCATTTTGGAACGACTGGGAAGCTGGCCTCAGCAGACATTGAAACATGTAAGACTAGAAATCATAAAGCAGTTTGTTTTTGTTCAGCTCATTCTACAGAACTGAATGGTGCCTAACTGTGTGTCTGACAGATCTGCTGGAGAAGTCTCGTGTGACGTTCCAGCTATCTGCTGAGAGGAGCTACCACATCTTCTATCAGCTCATGACAGGTCACAAACCTGAGCTGATAGGTGAGACATTTTTGATTTTTAAAGGCCAATCATTACCTGCTCTTTGATGTATATTTGTTTACAAGCATTAACCACGAGAGCTTTCTTTCTTCAGAGGCTCTCCTGATCACCACCAATCCATATGACTATCCCATGATCAGTCAGGGTGAAATCACTGTCAAGAGTATCGATGACGTTGAGGAGTTCATTGCTACTGATGTGAGAAAATAATCAAATCCCCACCCTCAAAAACAAAATTTGCATTCAGAAATGTGTTAATGTTTTTCCTGAGAGCAGAACTCATGACTTTTCTTTGAATCTTCACAGACTGCCATTGACATCCTGGGCTTCACTGGAGAAGAGAAGGCAAGCATTTACAAGCTGACTGGAGCTGTGATGCATCACGGAGCGCTGAAGTTCAAGCAGAAGCAGCGTGAAGAGCAGGCTGAGCCTGATGGCACTGAGGGTATGTCACACTTTTGACAACCAGTGAAAAGTTATGATTTGGAATCTTCTGTAATCTATTTAAATGACGTCTTATCTCTTGGTTACCTCTTCTTTTCAGTCGCCGATAAAATCTCATACCTCATGGGCCTAAACTCAGCCGACTTACTGAAAGCATTGTGCTACCCCAGGGTGAAAGTCGGAAATGAGTTTGTGACTAAGGGCCAGACTGTGCCTCAGGTAAAGTGTTCACATAGAGTCCTACACCCTGTTTAACCCCTAAGAACTCTGAATCATTTCGTTGTTCATTTGTGTAACAGCCTCATTAATTTTATCATTGTTGCATCTGTAAAAATCAGGTAAACAACGCTGTCATGGCCCTCTGCAAGTCTGTCTATGAGAAAATGTTCTTGTGGATGGTCGTCAGAATTAATGAGATGTTGGATACCAAGCAGGCAAGAAGCTATTTCATCGGTGTCCTGGATATTGCTGGGTTTGAAATCTTTGATGTGAGTTTTGTGACACTGTTTTGTTTTTGATAATGATAATGATGATGATGATGATTTTGTGGTTGAGGAAGTAACTTTGACTTGTTACAAATCAAGTTCAACAGCTTGGAGCAGCTGTGCATCAACTTCACCAATGAAAAACTGCAACAGTTTTTCAACCACCACATGTTTGTCCTGGAGCAAGAGGAGTACAAGAAAGAGGGAATTGAATGGGAGTTCATTGATTTTGGTATGGACTTGGCTGCCTGTATTGAGCTGATTGAGAAGGTGCGCACCACGTTGTTTATTTACAGACACATAAAACTATCCCATGCCTTGAAAGCTTTTGTTTTAAATAATCATTTCCTCATGACAGCCAATGGGCATCTTCTCCATTCTTGAAGAGGAGTGTATGTTCCCCAAGGCAACAGACATGACCTTCAAGAACAAACTGTATGACCAGCATCTTGGAAAAACCAAAGCTTTTGAGAAGCCAAAACCTACCAAAGGCAAAGCTGAGGCTCACTTTTCTCTGGTGCACTATGCCGGCACTGTTGACTACAACATCACGGGCTGGCTCGACAAAAACAAAGACCCCCTGAACGACTCAGTTGTTCAGCTCTACCAGAAGTCTTCAACCAAACTGTTGGCCTTCCTGTATGCATCACATGCCTCAGCAGATGGTACATGCTGTTGCTCATCCCTACATTATTAGATACATTAAAAAATGAAAATGTGTGACTTCTGTTGAATTTAACCATTTTAATGTAATTGTTGTCACGCTGACAGCTGAGGGCGGTGGTGGTGGTGGAAAGAAAGGTGGCAAGAAGAAGGGTGGTTCCTTCCAGACTGTGTCTGCATTGTTTAGGGTAAGATTAAAATCAAACTTTGTACTCCATTGCACTAATTAAAAGGCAATAAATCAAGTTCAAGTTTATAGTTTCTTTGCACATCATATCATACATCAGTGTGCTGTCCAGATGGAGAGCAGGCAGCTGTAATAATAGAGTGCCTTTTGCCAATGCAATGTCATTTTAATTCTTCAGGAGAATTTGGGCAAGCTGATGACAAATTTGAGGAGCACACATCCCCATTTTGTGCGCTGCCTGATTCCCAATGAGTCAAAGACACCAGGTATGTGCCATTTTTTTCAGCGTTGATTTAACTCATAAATTTAATAAAGATATGGATGTTGGAGACATAAAGCAAGTCAAAGAATGTATCATGGGATCTGACCATTTCTAGTACAGTTACTAATTACAAATAACAAATAATATATCGTAGGTCTCATGGAGAACTTCCTGGTCATCCACCAGCTGAGGTGTAACGGCGTGCTGGAAGGTATCAGGATCTGCAGGAAAGGTTTCCCCAGCAGAATCCTCTACGGTGACTTCAAGCAGAGGTAGCAGAAATATAATCTTGACACCCATTGAAAAGCATCTTAGAATGAATGTGTCTAACCAAATGAAATCCTTGCTTTTAGATACAAAGTACTGAATGCTAGTGTCATCCCAGAGGGCCAATTCATTGACAACAAGAAAGCCTCAGAGAAATTGCTGGGATCCATCGATGTAGACCATACTCAGTACAAGTTTGGCCACACTAAGGTAGAGTAATAGTTGTTTCCCTGGCTTCCCAGGCTTTTTACAAAGAGGTGTAAATTAACTTTCATCAAAAATCATTATTTAAAAATAAATTAATTACTGGCTCTCAGGTGTTCTTCAAAGCCGGTCTGCTGGGAGTTCTGGAGGAGATGAGAGATGAGAAACTGGCTGAGCTGGTCACAATGACTCAGTCTCTCTGCAGAGGTTTCCAAATGAGGAAAGAGTTTGTCAAGATGATGGAGCGCAGGTACTATGTCTGTCTGTTACTGATGTTGTCTAAATTTTTAAACGTATGTTTTTAAAGTCTGGCACTTTTCAACATTTTCTAACTCAAACTAATTTTTTCTGTGTTGCTGTCAGAGAGGCCATTTACACCATCCAGTACAACGTCCGCTCATTCATGAATGTCAAAACCTGGCCATGGATGAAGCTGTACTTCAAGATTAAGCCCCTGCTGAAGAGTGCAGAGACTGAAAAAGAGATGGCACAAATGAAAGAGGACTTTGGAAAGACCAAAGAGGAACTTGCAAAGGTTTCGGCTAAGAAGAAGGAACTGGAGGAGAAGATGGTGTCTCTGCTGCAGGAGAAGAATGACCTGTTGTTGCAAGTGCAGTCTGTAAGCTGGATTTTCCACTTCATGTGTATGTAAAGTAAATATTCTACATCAAATGACTGATTTGGCAATGACAAATACCTGTTTGCGTTGACTTTAAGGAATCTGAAAACCTCAGTGATGCAGAGGAAAGGTGTGAGGGGCTAATCAAAGCAAAAATCCAGCTTGAGGCCAAACTCAAAGAGACATCCGAGAGACTGGAGGATGAGGAGGAAATGAATGCTGAGTTGACTGCAAAGAAGAGGAAGCTGGAGGATGAGTGCTCTGAGCTGAAGAAAGACATTGATGACTTGGAGCTCACCCTGGCCAAAGTGGAAAAGGAGAAACATGCCACTGAGAACAAGGTCACAAGAAGGCTTTTCAAATAAATTTTTTCTCCTGTAGATGAAAAATGTGTCAGTAATTAAAATTCATGTCAACTTTTATAGGTCAAAAACCTTACAGAGGAAATGACATCTCAAGATGAGACCATTGCCAAGTTGACCAAAGAGAAGAAAGCCCTCCAAGAGGCCCATCAGCAGACCCTTGATGATCTGCAGGCAGAGGAAGACAAAGTCAAGACCCTTGATGATCTGCAGGCAGAGGAAGACAAAGTCAACTCTCTGACGAAGTCCAAGACCAAACTGGAGCAGCAAGTTGACGATGTGAGTATTCAACATTTAAAAGCAAATGTTAATTCACTTATAAAACAGCAAAATTCTTGGTATTCTAATGATGTCAGTCCTAATCAATTAGATGACAACTGTGGTAAGAGCACTGACAAATTGACCGTTGTCTTGCTTAGTAGACACATTTTGATAATCAATCAGGGTTAGTGCTAACTTAATACAATAACGGTAAGCTGACCTCCCAGCTGTCCCATTCTCTGCTGGGGACTGACGCTGATCATGGCACACTGCTTTCCCCTACACAAGAAAATTGCCACTTTTAACAATAAAAAGTATCTGTATCACTATCGGCGATTCTAGCCCTGTATTACTTGGTATCGTATCAAAACCAAATTTTTTGGTATCGCCCACCCCTAAACCTAAGCTAAGGTTAGCCAGCTAGCTGTAACCCACCCAGCGTTACACAGCATGGATCTGCCGTTGGTTGCTTCAGAACATCAGCTGACAAAGTAATTTACGACCGGCAAGGTAGTTAGTATCATGGAGCCAATGATCCAAATTGCAACATTATTCTTAATACGACTTTAATTCTTTTTCCAGCATTCTATCAACATTATGCCGGTCCATCACGTTCAGTTTTGTTTATGCCACTGTTAATGGATTTTGGCCGATGCTCAGGTACACCAGCAAGAGGATGCTGACTACATTTGTCTTAAGGGTCACCAGTGTCACTAATAGCAAGCATTTTCTGAAAGTTGCGTACAGAACCTTTAAGGATTATAACTTTAAACATCTGTTACGTTGACAGCTTGAAGGTTCTCTGGAGCAAGAAAAGAAGCTCCGCATGGATCTTGAGCGAGCTAAAAGAAAGCTTGAAGGAGATTTGAAACTGGCCCAGGAATCCATAATGGATCTGGAGAATGACAAGCAACAGGCTGATGAGAAACTTAAGAAGTAAGAATAAACAAACGCCATTCGTCTAGCGACTTGCAAAAAATGATTCCATGAGAGGCACTGCTTACGCATAACTTTAATATGCCAATTTATTCTGTCCCCTGCAGGAAGGACTTTGAGGTAACCCAGCTCCTGAGTAAGATCGAGGATGAGCAGTCTCTTGGAATCCAGCTCCAGAAAAAGATAAAGGAACTGCAGGTACGAATGGAAGTATTAGTTGAAGGTATTAAGAACATTCAAATATCTTGAGGGATCTTTAGTTATACCTTTTGTGTTTCAGGCTCGTATTGAGGAGCTGGAGGAAGAGATTGAGGCTGAGCGAGCTGCTCGGGCCAAGGTGGAGAAGCAGAGGTCTGATCTCTCCAGGGAACTTGAGGAGATCAGCGAGAGGCTCGAAGAAGCTGGCGGAGCGACAGCTGCTCAGATAGAGATGAACAAGAAGCGTGAGGCCGAGTTTCAGAAGCTGCGACGTGATCTCGAAGAGTCCACCCTGCAGCATGAGGCCACTGCTGCAGCTCTCCGCAAGAAGCAAGCTGACAGCGTGGCAGAGCTGGGAGAACAGATTGATAACCTCCAGAGAGTCAAACAGAAGCTGGAGAAAGAGAAAAGTGAATACAGGATGGAGATCGATGACCTCAGCAGCAATATGGAGTCTGTCGCCAAATCAAAGGTGAGAGAGCTAAAGTTTTTTACAGGGAACAAAAAAAGGGTAATATTTTCATTACTAATACACGTTTCCTTTTGCCAGGCAAACCTTGAGAAGTTATGCAGGACATTAGAGGATCAACTGAGTGAGCTCAAATCCAAGAATGATGAAAATGTTCGTCAGCTAAATGACCTGAGTGCACAAAAAGCACGGCTTCAAACTGAAAATGGTATGAATATTATGTTTTTTCTGCAAACTAAGTCTAACTTGTCTTGAATGTACTTAATTCAAACTTTACCTCCTATTGTTTCTCCCCTATTTTTAACAACCCTATTCCACCTTTGCTCTCTTCTACCTAAATTTAAGATCTTGTTAATACATGCACACATCAGCATGTTACTAGCTGCAAAATCTCCCTCTGTTCAACATTATGGCTGAGGAGGAAAACACTGTATACATTGCTACATAAGCTGTTGCAATTTTGTTCTGATGTACGTTATATCTTTGATTAGGTGAATTTACGCGTCAGATGGAGGAGAAAGAAGCTCTAATTTCTCAACTGACAAGAGGCAAGCAGGCTTACACTCAGCAGATTGAGGAACTGAAGAGGCACATAGAGGAGGAAGTCAAGGTAACAGTCCGTCAAATCAGCAGGATAATTACAAAGCAAAAGGCCACCAGACAATTGGTATCAAATATTAATCAGGTGCTCATTTTGTCCATAGGCCAAGAACGCCCTGGCTCACGCTGTTCAGTCAGCTCGTCATGACTGCGACCTGCTCAGAGAGCAGTATGAGGAGGAGCAGGAGGCCAAATGTGAGCTGCAACGTGGCATGTCCAAGGCTAACAGCGAGGTGGCTCAGTGGAGAACCAAATACGAGACTGATGCCATTCAGCGCACTGAGGAGCTGGAGGAGGCCAAGTAAATAACCGTCCTAAAATTACACAGTTTTCACATGCCTTAATTTAGTTAATCATCATAAATCTTTTTGCAGGAAAAAGCTTGCCCAGCGTCTTCAGGATGCAGAGGAATCCATCGAGGCTGTGAATGCAAAGTGTGCCTCTCTGGAAAAGACCAAACAGAGACTGCAGGGTGAAGTGGAGGACCTGATGATTGATGTGGAGAGAGCTAATGCTCTGGCTGCTAACCTCGACAAGAAACAAAGGAACTTTGACAAGGTCAGATATTTTTGTATAAACATGCACTATTGACTGGATAACATGAGATGACAAAAAGACACTCAGTTGTTTCTTGTACTTTCAGGTTCTTGCAGAGTGGAAGCAGAAGTATGAAGAGAGCCAGGCAGAGCTGGAGGGAGCTCAGAAGGAGAGCCGCTCATTGAGCACTGAGATATTCAAGCTTAAAAATTCATATGAAGAAGCTCTGGACCAACTGGAGACAATGAAGAGGGAGAACAAGAACCTGCAACGTAACATAGTTCATTCTGCTTTTCCCAAAATATATGCACACACCAAGTCAATTTATCTAATGTTTCTGTTTTACTTTGTTTTTTTTATATTGCTTTATATTCTAATAAGTATAAATCTGCTCCAACAGAGGAGATCTCAGACTTGACTGAACAAATTGGTGAGACTGGTAAGACGATTCATGAGCTGGAGAAGGGAAAGAAGACTGTGGAAAGTGAGAAGACAGAGATCCAGACTGCTTTAGAAGAAGCAGAGGTAAATATTAGCAGAGCTTTAGAGCGCACCTGCATGAGACACATTGTGTAAAGGTTTTAGACACCTCAGTGCTATTGTTCTTCAACCTTACTGAGCTTCAGTTTATGCATTTTAAATGAACTGTTCTGTGCTCTAGTTTATAATGACACACTCATTCACAGGCTACTCTGGAACATGAGGAATCGAAGATCATGCGTGTTCAGCTGGAGCTCACCCAAGTCAAGAGTGAAATTGACAGAAAACTTGCAGAGAAGGACGAGGAGATTGAGCAGATCAAGAGGAACAGCCAGAGAGTGATCGAGTCCATGCAAAGCAATTTGGATTCTGAGGTCAGGAGCAGGAATGATGCCTTGAGAATCAAGAAGAAGATGGAGGGAGACCTCAATGAGATGGAGATTCAGCTGAGCCATGCCAACCGCCAGGCAGCTGAAGCCCAGAAACAACTGAGATTTGTGCAGGGACAGCTGAAGGTATATCTACTGAAGGATTTGTGGCAGTGTCTTGCTTCAAAAACAAGCTGAAAGTGTTTGCTGATATGTCTATCAATGTTTTACAATTTAGGATGCACAACTGCACCTTGATGAAGCTCTCAGAGGCCAGGAAGACATGAAGGAGCAGGTTGCCATGGTGGAGCGCAGGAACAACCTGATGCTGGCTGAGATCGAGGAGCTGAGAGCTGCACTGGAGCAGACGGAGAGAAGCCGCAAAGTGGCTGAACAGGAGCTGATTGATGCCAGTGAGCGTGTGGGACTGCTGCACTCTCAGGTATGCTCTAAGGCTGAGAAAACAAGAATTTTACTTCGTACTTCTATAGATTAGTGCATTGAACTTCATGTTTCCTTCTTCAATAATAGAATACCAGCCTCATCAACACCAAGAAGAAGATGGAGGCTGACCTTGTCCAGGTCCAAGGTGAAGTGGAAGATGCTGTTCAGGAAGCAAGAAATGCTGAAGAAAAGGCCAAGAAGGCCATCACTGATGTGAGTCATCCTTACGCATTTATATGTCACTGAAAACATAGTATAGAGCTATTATGTCAATGGATAACATTATACTTCAGGCTACTTCACCTTCTATGGTTCTCTAACAGTAGACTGCAACAGGCTCACACCAAATAAAACTGTATTTAACATTTCAGGCAGCCATGATGGCAGAGGAGCTGAAGAAGGAGCAGGACACAAGCGCTCATTTGGAGAGGATGAAGAAGAACCTGGAGGTGACGGTGAAGGACCTGCAGCACCGCCTTGATGAAGCTGAGAATCTGGCCATGAAGGGTGGCAAGAAGCAGCTCCAGAAACTGGAGCAAAGGGTAAAGACCAATTTGATCTGAACCAAATGGTTGATGAACCATTTGATTCAATATTAAAGTCTTTCCCTCCAAGTAACAGCATGCATCGTTCATATCTCAGGTGCGCGAGCTTGAGACAGAAGTTGAAAGTGAGCAGAGACGAGGAGCAGATGCCATCAAAGGTGTTCGTAAATACGAGAGAAGAGTGAAGGAGCTCACCTATCAGGTAGGCAATTTGTGTTCTTATCGACTGGTACAGTCAGTGATAAAGGTGCAAATTAATATATTGTAATCATGAATTTGTGTTAACTGCAGACAGAGGAGGACAAGAAGAATGTCGCCAGACTTCAGGATCTGGTGGACAAGCTGCAGCTGAAAGTGAAGGCCTACAAGAGGCAGGCTGAGGAGGCGGTGAGTCAGAACATTTTTACTATATTGTCTCAATAAAGTTGTATGCAGTACACTCAGACCTAGAGACAGAAAAATACAACCACACTCTTCTTTTGTGTCTGTTAAATGTCTGACATTATAACCAGAATCAGTAGATATCTTTGTCCTAAGTATTGATGGAAGTTGACTTGGGTGTTGAATATACTCACAGGAGGAGCAGGCCAACACTCACCTGTCCAGGTACAGGAAGGTGCAGCATGAGATGGAAGAAGCCCAGGAGCGCGCTGACATTGCTGAGTCTCAGGTCAACAAGCTGAGGGCAAAGAGTCGTGAAGTTGGAAAAGTAAGTAATACATAAAAACTAATTGGTTTCATGAGCTAATGTTGTTTGATGGATATATTTTTATAAAAATATTTACTGTCATTTGTCTGTATCAGTCCTGCAAAGTTTTTACTCTCATAAGCTAAATGCCACTCATTATTTCTTTTTCCATTTTCTGTCCATTTCAGGCAAAGGACGGTGAAGAGTAAGCTGCAAAATTTTTGAGAGGCACGAATGAGAATCATAAAATATGCTTTTTCATTCAAATGCTCTCACTAAATATTGTAGATCTATATTAAATAAATTCTGTTGCCAGTGTGCCGTCTTCATACCTTTTTTTGCACTACACAAACATATGTACCACCACACAAAAAGAGTAGGTTGGTGTCTCTGGATACACTACACTTGTAGTAAAAGAATTACTATTATTTGTAGAAGCAGTCATAGTCTGTTGTAGTAAAACAAACCTTAGACAAGTATATTGTGTCATTATGGTATTGAGTTTGGATGTCTTGGGATCTGAATCCACAAATCAAACTCCATTAAACACGATCTGCCACGAAAAGCACGTTCTTATTTTTTCATTTAATTTGCATCATTTTATTTATTTAAAGGACGTTTTGTTAATGTGGGACAAACAGCATTGATGCCATTGTATCTCAGCCAGTGGTTCCCAACTGGTCCAGCCATGGGGTCCAGATTTCTCCTTAGTCATTGGTTCAAGGTCCACACAGTTTTATATAGTCACCGTCCTACTTGGGTTTAGTCATGTAGTTCAGTTAGTTTGCTGTCACTCTACAGCAGGAAACGGCACTGCAGTATAAAAGCTCTGTGCTGGAAATTCACTGTATCTAAAAATAAAGAGTGTTTTTTACAAACATGACAGATTTCACTTGTGGTCCATTCAGAAACCCACTTTTGGACCGCAACCCACCAGTTGGGAACCACTGGTCTAAGCATTCATAAGGGAGTAATTAAAGCATATGTGACCGTCTTTACCAACCTGACATAAGTTACTGTAGAGCAAAAAAACAAAGCATAAACAGAAGACATGTCATTTAAATACAGTTGTGTAATTAAATATTACTCATATTAATCATAAAAGATAATACCTGCAGGGAAAGAAGCCTTAATGTCACAGCTTAGCATTTTGAGAAATACTCTATCTGTAACCTTTGCTAGCAGCCGTTAGCTTAGCTGAGCTGGAAGCTGACCCGGAAGCAGGGGGAAACAGCTAGCTTACCTCGCCTCTATCCAACGTAACAAAATCCACCGACCACCACCACTGAAGCTCACTAATTAACACATTATATTGAATTTATAAAAACCGAGGTTTTATGAGGGTTATATCGGTTGGTACGTGACAGTGTCTTGGCCGGGCGCAGGACGTTAACTCCATGGAGACAAGTCGTTGCCATGAGGTTGCCAGGCAACCGTGGTGGACTCTTAGAAATACCTCTAAGATTAACTGGATAAAGCAGTTTATAAACAACACTACTTTCATTTGGATCTTTATACCAGATTTATTTTCTCTAAAATTAGATGTCTTAAATTTGGTCTTTAATGCAATTATAGAGAAACTTTTCCTACATTTTTTTTAATTTATCTTCCACAAAAAATTGGGTTTGGTGTGGTCTTTGATTTACAAACTAATTTCTTCCCCCATAAATGTTTCATTTGGAATAATAGGCATATTAGGCATATTGTGTTCAAAAATAAATCTTTAAAATAAATATTATTCTGTAAAAACTGATAAAAATAAATTAATGTTCATGGGCTGTTGTTGAGCTACTCTGAATTCCTTTTTACTTTTAGTATTACTGTAGCACAGATGAGTTTGCCACTGATATGGATGCTATTCCTTCTGGAAATGATTCCACTAAAAGGGGCAGAAAGACCAGTTTGTTTACCAACACTTGACTCTAAGATAACTAAAGTGGCTAAAATCTCTCTAACATCTACCTTAAGAAATAATGACTGTAAAATATTTTTATTATTTCAAAAAGATTGTGTTAGTAATCCTGCTGCTCTACCCTGTTGTTCTAGATTCGTTGAAAACTTTATTTGGAAAACTACTGGAAATCTTCCATACAAATATCTCCTTTTGAAGTTTGCTTCAAAATCACACATAGATATTATCTTGCAAATCATTATCTTCTTAGGTTTAAGAAAGACATTTGTGTTAACTCATCATTTAGTGAAATGTATTCAGAAACAATGCTGCATCTGCTCTGTCAATGTCCCTACACTAAGCAATTTTGGAAAGATGTGTCCCAGTATATTGCAGATAACACTGACCCTAAATTTTCTCTGTACTGGGAAAATGTACTGTTTGGTATTTACAAAAACAAACAATAAAAATCTTAAAGGATGATATATAATCAAGTTGATTGTAATTTTAGCAACATATCATATTCATAAATCCAAATGTATCCATTCTAAATCTTTATTTAGTATTTTAAATGAAACCAAACAGTACATTACGACCATTTTAACTTAAAAAAAAAAAAAGAGTGTAGCAAAAGCCATTTATTTGTGCTCCTTGCCTAATGTTTTCATTGAAAGAATTTCCTGACTTCTTTATTTGTATGTGATTTCTATTGTCAATAAAGATTTGATTTTCCCAAAATGGCAAACTATTATATTGAAGTGTGCTCTCACCTCTCACACCAACCAATTTAAGCTGATGGATAACTACTGCTTAAAGTTGGGACTAATATTCTCACTTCCATCTTTATCACAAATGTTTTTATGGTATTAAATTTTAAAGTTAAACTCTCAAACATCTCAGGGTTTTTTTTCTCTTTGTCGCCACCCGTGGCCATTATCTGTAACTGCAGTTTGTTTGTTGGCAGACAATTGAACCCAGGCTGGTGATTTATATCAGCTGGATTTATGAGCTTGCAGCTGGCGAGATGAAAGGGTTGGCACAACATAGACGGCATGTATGTGGTGTGTGCATGTATGTACAGTATTTTCCGGTGTGTGTTAGGGCGGATTATTAACGACTGTGCACTCCTCGTGATTTTTCCAGAGAATGTCACCACAGACAGTCTGTAGGACTGCAAATGCAAGGACCTTCATCTGTGGGTCAGCGGCTCAGTCACCTTCACCTCAGATAGTGATTTAACAGACATTATTTAAATGAAAATCTTTTGTGAGATTATTACTTTAAATAAATATGACTGTCACATACCTGTACATGGTGTCTCACACCTTTACCTCTGGGCAGCTCTGCCTGTGAAGCAAATAAAACTCCACACACACTTTAACAACACAATCAGATGGCATTAATATCACTGGAGTCATCAGATGCATCATTTTAAAGACAAACATACAGTATGTCTAAATCATGAGTAAGGAGTTTTTCAGTTGTTGCATCTCTGCTCCTCCTGTGAGGAAAACAAGTTCCACAGATCTTTTGGGTGTGAAGAGACCATCTGTGTGCTTCCTCTTTGGGGAGCCATTCATAACCAGCTGCCTTTCTCCCAACACTAATCTTACTGCACCTGTTTGCTCCTGAATCTGCGGCATCAGACACTTTATACCACTCTATTATTGTCAGAGGTCGCTTTCAGTGCACACACAGGGCAGTGTGTGCTATGCATACATACTCTATCCATGTTAGACTTGCACCAAATTCACAAAAAAGAAACCTGCTTCTAGGGTACACCTTTGGCCCGTTTTACATCAGTGAATATCAGGCACCTTATCATAAATAATTCCTTAAAATAATAATAATAATAATAATAATAATAATAATAATAATAATAATAATAATTAAATGTTCAAAGCTATTGCCTTCATTATTTTTAGCAAACTGTTTCAAGTGTAGAATTGATCATACTTTTTCAGCTCACAACCTTCTGAATATCGTTTCACAATCATAAAAAGAAACTTCTTTTCTCATGCATAACGCAGAAACAATTATATTTATAAGCTGCTTCACTATACACTAAAATAAAGACAAAAGTTTTGGACACATCTGATGCTACGACAGATCTCGTCTATGATAAATTGAAATAAAAAATGTTTTACCCAGAGGTAAGTGATGTTCTGCAGCAGGCCTCGTCTCTCCTGAAAGCCTCGTCCATTCAGCGCCTGTGATGTTCAGCTTGTGAGAGCTGAGCCTCTGAGGTCTGCTGGTTGTACCTCATATGATGATGCATTAAAATGACAATAAGATTCAAAGTGCTTTGCCAAACACTGATGGTCTGATATCATAGCTAAATCAGACGGTGTATTCTGAGGCCACATACTGTAGCGAGGCACTATGCCTGCTGGATAGAAGGTATCACTAATCCAAACAATACCACTGAGAGCAGCTGGCATGCAGGACTGTTGGTTTATTGAATCAGTGGAGCCAAAACATCCCAGAACTCCCATACAGAGCTTTTTGTGTCCGTGGATGTAGCCAGTGACCTATCGTCTTTCCCCTGAAGGCCTCAGCTTAACGTCAGCTTACTGACTGACATTATGAGCACATGCACATGATGAACATACAAGCTGCTCGAAACTTGGATTTCTTTTCTAGTCCTCGCCAAGCCACCCAAAACTCTTGTTTTAATCCTTGACAGCTGACTCAGAAACACAGTCTCTCTGCATTGGATAATGGAAGGGCTGCTCACTGGGATATACCAGAGTCATACAGTTCAGTTTACTGCACACAGTCTAAAGCCAGGACAACTCTTCTCACTTGTCTGTCTTGTGGCGTAGGACTCCAGAGGGCAATGGTCCCCCCTTGATCTTTCTGCTACTGAGCCACAAACATCTGACTGGCTGGTTTTAAATATTAAAACAATTGGGGTATCAAATTAATTGATTGTCAATTTAGGGAGCCAGCTGCACTGGAAAAGTGCACACATTAAACAAAATATCTTTTCCATCTGACGTCCACATAAACTGCTGAGTTTGTTACTATTAGATGTAAGCTATTGCAAATGACAGTACTGAAATGGACTTCAGATGATTAAAATAAAGCCTTATGCATGTATTTCATGTCATGTTCATGGGACACCACACAAAGTGTTTCTGAGGGCTGCACTTTGAGAAACTGTGTAAGATACTATGACTTTTAATAACATTTTTATGACATATTAAACCATGACTTTTTTAATGCCTGATATCAGACAGCATTATCAACTCAAACTCAGTGAAGTGGGTGGATTCAATGGCCTGGACCCAGGCAAACTTTGACATTTTATAACATACTGGACTGTGACTTTTTTTTTCAATGTTTTCTGACATTTTCTATGACTTTTTATCATAAAATTATGACATACTATACCATGACTTTGTTTCACATTTTTAGAGCATAATATGAAGTGACTTTTTTTAAGATTGTTTTGACATATATATATATATTTTGTTTTATTTCTTATGACATTCTATACTATGATTCTTTAAAAAGAAATTATGACATAGTACACTATGACAAACAATACTATGACTTTTTTTCATGATTTTGGACGACATGCTATACTATGACTGTTTTTCATGATTATGGAC
>NC_065529.1:28096787-28105148 GCF_006386435.1 Epinephelus moara
TTCATGATTTTGGACGACATACTATACTATGACTGTTTTTATGACAATTTGAACGACATGCTATACTATGACTGTTTTTTGACAGTTTGAACAACATGCTATACTATGACTTTTTTGTAACATTTTGAACGACTTACTTCACTATGACTTTATGACATTTTGAACCACATGCTATACTATGATGTTTTTATAAAATCTAGACCCACATGCTGTACTATGACGTTTTTATACAATTTTGAACCACATGCTATACTATGGCTTATTTGTAACATTTTGAACTTCAGTATGACTGTTTTTTATGACATTTTGACCGACATACTAAACTGAGAATTCTTTCTATTTTGAATGACATACCACAGTATGACTTTTTTATATTTTGATGACATACTATACTATGACTTCATATATTTTGATGACATATTATACGAAGACTTTTTTCACATTTTTTATGACATATTATACTTTGACTTTGACATTATTTGACATACTATAGCCTACGTTTAATTTTTCATGACATTTTTTATGACTTTCTATACTTTGACTTTTTTTCACATTTTTTATGACATACTGTATGATGACTTTGTTTTCTATTTTTAAATGATATACTATACTATGGCTTTTTAATGACGTTTATGACACACTATACTATGACTTTAAAATATATTTTTATGGTACACTATACTGTCACTTTTTAATGACATTTTAATGACATAATATACTATGACATTTTTTTTTCACATTTTTCATGGCATACTATACCATACCATGTTTTTTTCCAATGTTTTTTTTTCATGACATACTATACTTTGACTTTCTTTCATTTTTACTATGGCCGCACTTTGAGAAACTATGTTCTAGAAAATAACAGATCATCAAATAACAATAATGAATCAGAGCTGAAGTGAAAAATATCAACAGCATTTAATCACCAAAGATATAAACATTTAAATATCCATTTTTGTAATGTGACTGACAAAATCTTTACAAAGTTAGCCTTCATCTTCTGCTGACTGCTTCACATCGTCTGTACAAAAATGAGGTGGCATTGGAGACTGGCACAAAGAGAGGAAACTGTCCCGAGTAAACGACAACGTCAGCAAAATGAAAAGCAAAGTTACAGCAAAACACATTAACATTCTTATGTTTTGATTCTCAGTAAATAAAAGGACATGGACGTACAGTATATTTATATTTTTTGTCTGTTTTGCAATTTTCTTGTAAACTGCTTAGTGTGCCCACGCAAGCTTCAATCACATTCGATTCCTTCCTGCTCAATACAAATATAATTCACAATACCCAAATAAATAAACAAATAAAATAATACATAAATAAATTAAATTAGCAACGCTTAAATCTATTCCATAAACAAAGTTAATTAATAAAGGGGTGTCCCCACACATGCCACTGCCTTATTTATTTGTTATACAGCCTTTAAATGCATAAATCATCTCCAGCGGTTTTGTGTCACTTTTTTCCTAAATAAATGACAAAAGTTTAATCAGGCAGTATGTTGCTCATAACTCTAAACATCTCTGTGTTTTCACTTGCTGCAAAAGACTTAAATTGCAAACACTGACAGTTATTGTAGGCTTCACTGAAGTCAAACTTTCAGCTTCATTCGGTTACCCACAGCAAAGAGCTCTGAGGCCTCCACATCACCTAAAATATCCACAGAGGGCGCCTTCACTTCTCCCCACAGTACTGGAGAGCCGGATGTGGACAGGAATGTAAAATATCCATCAGAGTATGTACACAAATCTGTAAATTGTTCAAAATATCATGCAAATAAATACCGGTAATTCAAAACGAAACTACAACACTGACCTCAACAGTAGTAATATATTGTCGGCTATAAAGAGTTCCACAAAAAGTCCCTCAATGTACAACAGTGTTGCTTGAATAATGCAATATGACCTAAAGTTAATACTGCAGGTCACAGAGTTAACACTTTTTTTTTTTGTTCTTTTGTTTTAAAGCAGTGTTTCTGCTGAGGTCTTCAAACAGTGTTGAGCTTTAATCTGCTTCTCCAGGTTCCCACCATGCTCGGGTACAGCAGAGATGCACAACAGTAGGTATTACTGTACATAAACATTCACTCGTTTCAGTCAGTCCTAATGGAGAAGTACGTTTCCGACAGGCTTCAAATATAGAATATACAGTGTGCAGATGGAACCAAGTAAATCTATGAAAATGGACAGTGTCTGTGCTTTGATTCGAGGCTGAACCACAGTGTAGAGATAAACGACACGTAGCAGAAGGGCAGCAGGGTTCGTTCTCGACGCTTTAACAAACATCTTGTCCACGAGAAGGCAGGAGGGGAGGCCAGCTGCTCGACACGCTTCTGTTGTGCTCTTTCACAACTGTGCTCCTTGAAAATGCTCCGTAAGTTCATGAGGAGCATCTGTTTTTTTTTGTTCCCTGACCGAGAAGTCCATTTAGAGCTGAACCATTGCAACCCTTGAAATTCAAGTGTGTCTTTCGCAAGGCCCTGCAGGATGAGCGTCCACACATCTAAGAGCCAAATGTTCCTGCCATCCAAAACGAGTGCAACAAGGCACTGCAGGGTGGAACACCAGGCAGACGGAGAGAAACAGCATTTTACAAATATTTTGTCAAAAAAGATTTTTAAAAATATCTCCCATTAACTCTTTAAGATCAGATCCAATGATCAAAAACACAAAAAGACATCAGGGGCTGATGAATCACTGTGGGAAAATGTTTCAGGATTGTATCATGCATAACTCCTCAAAAATAAGGCAGCGACACACTTCAAAGACTCAAACACTGTCAGTCTACCTCACTTTAATCGACAATGTGTTTTGCTTATTGTTACTTAATTTGGATGTTTCAGCTTCACTTTGCAGAAAGACACGTGTGTCAAGTTTTCACATCTTTCTGCTTAAAGGGGGAAAGGGGGAACTGTACGTCTTAAATATGTGTTACAGCTGAAATATTTAGTCAATTAACTGATTTGTCAATCAAGAGAAAATTAATTAGCAACTATTTTGATAGTCAATTAAAGCTGGGGTAGGCAGTTTCATTTGGGTGTCACTGGGCAAAAATCCAATAATAAACTTTGAGCATACTGTAATTCAAGTGGTCTGTGAGAAAACTAGACTTCTGCACCTCCTCTTGGCTCTGTTTTCAGGCTTTAGAAATCTAGGCTGTGACAGAAGACTTTGGCCAAATCACAGAAAGTTGCTATTCCAGCATTGGTGACAACTGCCTACACTGCAAAGCAACCCAAAAAAGAAGACGGACTTATCAAAAAGAGAGTCTAAAAGAGAGTCTGACAATAAACGAAATAAAACGTGTTGATATCAGAAAAGTGTCTCAGAGATGAAGAGAAAATGTTGCTATTAGTTTAGCCTTCTGCTAACAGAGCTAAAGGCTCACAGCTGCGGCTTCAAGTTCATGTTCATGTGGCTAAAGTTAGTAAGAGCCTCAAATCACAGTGTGTCCTCCGCCTCACTCCGAACCCTTATAGAACAACTTGCTGGGAGGAGAGCAGACAGCAGCTGTGGAAACGGACCCTCAATCTGCAAACTTTCTGTTGCTGCTGTCACGCAGGTTAGACCTGGCATCCCCACCCGCCACCAGCTGGTGCCGGGGGTTTGTCCTAGCTGATTTCAAGTCGCTACAGCTGCTGACCGAAGGCCTGTCTCTCAATCTAGTGTCTACTTTTCTCTCGGGAAAGCAGGCCACAGCCGGCGAGGAGTGAGGCGGAGGGACTGTGGGAAGACTAGTTAGCTAATTCTTGCCTTGTTTGTGGTGGCATGAAGCTGCAGGACAAAGCTGTATTTTCAACGTCTGTCTTTTTTTCTTTGCCTTTTCAAATTTCTGCTTACCTGGACTTTAACTATCAAACATTCCGAATTGCCAAACATTTGCTTGTTCCAGCCTTAACGATGATTTTCTGCTGCGTTTTGGACCATTTTGACATTTTACAAACAAAACAACTAATGGTTGATTTATTGAGAAATGAATGGGCAGAATAATAGATGATGAAAAATAATCTTTTTTTTTGCAGCCCTAATATTTGTTTTGTGTGTTATTTTTCTGGTTTGGGGTCAATATTATAACTAAACATAAAGCCCTGACCTAAATTAAATAAATTGTAAAGCATCTTTTTAACTCAAATAGTAATGATCCCATACACACAGCACTGGACAGACATCTCATTGTGAATAAATTATTTGCTACAGCTTAATATTTAGTACAATCACTGCCATGACGAGGTATGCATGATAAAATCGAAATATTCTGCAGCAGCGACTCATCACGTTCAACGAGACATCAGGGGAATCTCAACAGAGGGTCAAAAAGCATCACATACTGATAACATATTGATAACACTGAAAGCTGTTCAGAAGCTACATTCCCCATACAGAAGCATACATAAGTGCATAAATTCAGGTTTGACAAATAGTGGCAATGCAAGATACAAAAAAGGGACAGAGAGTGTCCCTTCTACCAACAACTGATTTTTAAAAACCACACACTGACGTCTGCACATGCTCTGTGCTGTCAGGCCACAGAGATAACACTGTGAAGGACTTAAAATCTAAATTTGATGAGAAATTAATGGTCCTGATAACTGCTGCAAAAATATCAGATAATCACAGCATTATTGCACTAAACCATGCAGCCGTTTGAAGGAATTCACTACTACATTTTTGTAACAAAATTACTGATAATATTTGATAATTTTGGTCTGTTTTTGTCCACTTAAACAATTCTTATCAACTGGAAGCACATCAAGATCACACCGAGTATCTGTGGAAGCATTTCAGCAGAACAAACCCTGACGTTAACAATCTTTGTATCAATGAAACAACTCTTGATGTCTCATCACTGATATGTGTTATGATGTGTTATGCTGCAGGTCTGTTATTTCTTTTCTCATCTGTGGTCTCATTTGCCAAAGTGCTCTGAGAAAATATTTCTCTGGGGAGGGGGGAGGGGGGAAACTTCTGGTCAGATTTAAGAGATGGGGTGTACGTGAGACGGCAGAGGGACATCATTCTGGGTCGTGTTGTGTATGATGCAATATATAGTACTGAGACTGTCTTGGCAAAGGTCAGAGGTGGATTGAAAGACACTGAAGTGAATGTTAGGTTAAGGTCCGAATCTACTGTCATGTAAAAACTGCTGCAGGTGCAGGACGTTCTATTTTTGTGCAAAGACAACTGCTAGGACCGGACATGCAAATGAAACTGGTGCAGATAATTCATTTTGAATTTCACAAAAGCCCACAAAAGCAGAATTTGCCAGAAGCAGCAGCGGCAGCAGCAGTGTCTGAGCTCAGCAGATTCTGTCTGTTTATTTACATTTTCATGCTGCAGCAGTTCGATTTAAAACTGTCGGTTGTGTAAATGCCTCGGAGAGCTTTAGTTAAAAACTGAGGTGGGCCTCGTCTAATGAATCCTCCCAAACACACAGATGCTATTAACCCTACAGCTGTCTAGTCATATACATATATTCAGAGCTGTTAAACAAGGTGTTGGACAGTGACAATGAAAGATCTAAGAACTCAGAATACCCTGTCAACAAAGTTGTTGTGTCAACAGCTGTGTTTGGTCAATCACAGATAAAAACCCAGGGCTTAACTAAGTATAAAAGTTGGATACAGTGGTGAGGTTGCTCTTACTTTACATCAATAATGTAATTTTCTGCTACTAAAGGAAGCCTGTGGAGTTTTTGACCAGCAGTAGCGCTATAGAGCAAAATATTTGTAAAGCCGGCAGGAGTTTTAGGGTGCTTTCAGACCTAGTGTTTGCTTGTCATGTGACTGCAGTTGGTTCGGATCGAGTTTGGAACATGTTCTCACCACAAACAAGCAGCAGTTAGGGGGCAAACGACCTTGAGTTTGATTGAACTGAACTGAACAGGGCAGGTGTGAAAGCACCCTTAAAATCCTAACCAGTTTTAAAAATTGGGTTGCATCTCACACACAGGGAGACACTTCATAGATGCTGTTCTCTCTGATCTCGAACGTGTACACACTACATGATTTGAAAATAATGGTGCAACACACACCGCTGGCTATTTTTAAGATTATCGTACCAGAGGGAGCATGAATGCACGTCACATGATCTCATCAGGAAGACTGACATGCTTGCTGTAATGTTAGCAACGCTTTGCAGTGAGATAAACAAAAGCATGATGCTTAACGACTCTAGACAAACGATCAACAGTTTGTCTATTCTCCAAAACTCCACAGAGCACCTTTAATACTCCAACCCCACTATATCGTGAAGGGAAATATTGTACTTGTTACTTCACTACATTTATTTGACGCCTGTGGTTATTTTTCATTTAATATCTTATACAGAAAAAACTATGCTGGAATTTAAAATTATTTTTATAGATGAAACTGTTAAAAAATAGCTTCATCTTGATGAGCTACATTAAAATACATACTTAATACATCAGTAATAATTATCTGATAATGTAATGCATGATATGGTGAGAGAACACAGGAGTATTTTTACCTGATACTTTAAGTTAATCCTTCTCTACTTTTACTTATGTAAAATCTTAACTGCATGACTTATACTGGTATTTTAGAGCAACTCCACTTAAAATAAAGATCTGAATACTTCCTTACATCGCTGTGTATTTAACACAAAGTAAATCCATCTGAGTTTTTAGATCCTTTATGATTCCACCGCCACAGTCCAACCTAAAACTGGGGCTGTCGCCTGTTCCTGCTGGGGGGTCATTTATTGGCCCGTTGAAAAGTACATTTCAGCTGCCTCCCTGACTTTTTAGTGTTTGCTTACATGGCTGAGCCCGTGTGCAAAAATGTTAAACATGCTTGTCCTAGTTTAAGCAGCATGCACACTCGACACATTCTCTTCCTACATTTTGCACTCACACCGACAAATGCATAAGCGATAAGGCAGAAAACACTAAGAACTGATCCACGTTATTTCTTTTTCAAGCACAAATGCACCGTGTGCCGTTTGTAGATCAAAAAAGAAGAATTTTGCAGTTGCTGTTTGATCTGACAGTCAGTAGATCCGAGCCTAAACCCAAAGAGATGAAAGATGTCAGTTAGAGTGTTTGCACGTGTCAGAGATGAAGAAGAGGCAGAATGAGCTGAATAAAGAGAAGGATTCCTATGGAGGACTGCAGTGCATGACCCCGTCCACACTCTGACGTGTTTTCCTGCAATGAGAGTTCACAATAAATCCTCTTTTTCCAAAGCAAATGATTCGACATTTGTACATTTAGATAATAGTTGTTTTAACTTGTGCAATGGGACAGTTTAAAAAGAGAAACATGTTTTTGCAAGCATATACATTGTAGTTTGTAGAGAAGTTATAATGCAATGTGTCACAATCACAGCCAAAAGGAAATTTTGGAGTAAATCATTCATGATTAGTTGTTTAGGCTTCAATCTAGTAGCAGCTAGTATGATGACTGTTAACATTGGGTTATGCCAGGGGCAGGCAGGCTGCGGCTCCAGAGCCACATGCGGCTCTTAAGACCCTCTCCATTGGCTCCCTGTGACTTTGACATAAAATTACATGGAAAAGAATAACAGTTATTTTTTAACATTCAGATATTCACTTGTCATTGTTGTAGGCCTAGAGTGATTACTGCATTCTACAACTGTACAAATGTGTGGCCTATATATCAAATTAAAAAAGTTTTAACGTTTCATCAACTGAAACGTGAGTCATATGTCTACGACCCTGTGCCTTTTCCTCAAAATTCTGCTGAACCTCAGTAGCGATGGTCAGCCTGGAGTCCCTCTAGCAAGGCTGGCTATGGATTCCAAATCCAAAAAAGGGAAAGTCTTGGAGGAAATAGAGGATTTAATAGTGTGTGGGCAGATTTATTTGCTTTCAAGTTAAAGTACTACATAATTATAAATAGCCCACTACAGAGTGGCCACCTTGTAGTAAATCATATTAATGAATGCTCATTAAGACCTATTCATAATGTTGATGGGCTACTTCAGACTTAATAGGCTGTTAACAATATGTTTTGCAGCTCCAGACAGATTTTTTTCTATTTTTGCAATAATGGCTCTTTTAATAGGAAAGGTTGTCGACATCTGGGTTGTGCTAAAAAAAGTACTACCAGTAGTTCATACTATGTGTTGTCCAAAATAAAAAGGGTTTATAAGACACTAGAAGACTGAATAAAAAGCTAGTTGTCATAGCAGGTGTGCTATTGTTTAAAGGGCCAGTGTGTAAAATGGGTTGAAAACAGTGACATCAGTGGTCAAATTCTAGATTGCAGGGCTCACTCGCTCACCCCTCCCGTCGGGTAAATGACGGTGGCCTCGTAGGGACAAAAAGCCTTGCGCACGAGTTTTTCAGGAGTAGGTCTATCTAGCGACGAGGT
>NC_065529.1:28105418-28130840 GCF_006386435.1 Epinephelus moara
CATCACAAGGAGTGAAGTTGCGTCTTCTTTTCCTCGCAGATGACGGTTCGGGTTCATTCTCTCCTGTTGCGTGGTAAGTGTGGTCCATTCGCAAACTTTATAACTAAAAAAACTTTTCACTACTCTCTATCGACGAACTACTAACACTGCTGTTTCCTCCTCCTTCTTCCTTCCTTCCGCTGTCTTCGTTGGTTCATTTATACACGCGAAACGCGTTTTCTGGCTGGCTGGATCGTCAGCTCGGTCTGCCGTAAAATACATGGCGGCGCAAGATGGCGACCTCTCTAAAGCAAGGCCCTTGCTATATATATATATAAAAGCATAATTATACGGCTACGAAAACCAAACGAATTTTATTTTATAGCGATTATACACTTGTATAAACATATTAATGGGTAGAATATTTAGATTCAGATTCAGATTGACAATAAACCATGCCAAATATTACACACTGGCCCTTTAAATATGGGAATAACATCGCTCATGTTCAACCGGTCTCTTCTGGCAGAAATTCCCGGTGTTGCACTGTTTTGTTGTTATCATGAAAAGTGACAGAAATACTTGCACCAAGAAGGCTAATAAAGAGCAGAAAGAGTTCAAACTCTGGCCTCTGGGCAGCCGATCATGCTGTGAAGTTGGTTTGAATGTCAGATTGTCAGTTTCGGAAAGTTACAGAAATTGTTGGACAGGGAGAGTGGGCTCCTAAAACTATTCGACCATACAAGAACAAACAGATAAAGCTTTATGGCAGCTTTACTTGGAGTGAAGGGAATTTACCTTTATGAAATTCCAGTCGAAAGTTAGTCTGTGCTTTACTTACCTAGCTATGTTTTTAGAAAGTTAGCTTGATTCTGCCAAATAAGAAGTCGCAGAGTAAGATAGTTGGCTTGACAATTGCCAGCTACACTGCGTTATGATCATACATGTAATTCTATTATAACTAATGACTGTTAACCACCTTAAAGTCTGCTTTAAAAATCACATGTAGCATACTCTGATTAAGCAGTTTAAGTTCTTCTTTTAATGAACCACATTATTGATTATAATGCTTTCGTATGAAGTTAGTCAGCTAGCTTAGTTAACTACTGTTTGTTTGATGACCCTACGCCATAACCCTACGTGCACCTCCCCAGAAATGTAACTTCATGTAGTGGCGACGCAGACCACCTGTCTATTTATATAAGCTGAAATCATTTCCCTCAGTGGAAACAAAGCTTTTATTTACTTTAATTTCATGGATAAGACACAATAAATTGTGAAGACAAGAAAGCTTCCACAAAAATAGAATTTTAAGTCTTCTGGGATTTATACTTCGGGGTTCATCCTGGCTTCATATGAGCAGAGGAAATCTCCACTTGTCGACAGGCTAATTTCTATAATGTAAAATGTTATTCAATTATTCTTTGAGTGATAGCTTTTCTACAAAATATAATTTCTGTGCTTACAAAAATGTTTTTCTGTGCTCAAAATGTCCCATCGCACACTGAGGCACAAACGCCATACTTATAGTGTATCTACTTACTAAGGCACTGTAGTCAAAGCAGGATGTCGGGCCTTTACGATATCGCGCGTTGCTCAGTACTTCGCATGGATTCTCCTCCTGAACTGTTTGCTTTCAGTTAAGGGAGGAAACAGAGAACTCACCTGCCGCGCATGATTAATGAGATTTTCACCTGCAGCACAAATAAAAGCACGGCAGAGTATGTGAGCGTGAAAAGGATACACTCTGTCCTGATCTGCGTCAACCTCTCTATCTCACAGGAGCTGCAGGGGAGCGTCTCAGCGACCACAAACAGGAGGTTGGTGTTTTCTATCCTCTTCGCGTGGAACAGCCTGTGGGAGACAGTGATGGATATTTCAGCCAGCTTCATACACGATGTACAGTACAGGTATGAGAGCACAAACACATTCTGCTGATGCTTCAGAGAAAAAAAAAAACGCACCGTGAGCAGTTTCCACAGTCCTGCAGCACATTGTAGGAGTTGGTGGTGTTTGTGAAGTAGAACTGGCTCTGGATGGTCACACAGCTGCTTTCCCTCGTCTCGAAAGCGTCAACCAGGAGATCATCTAGAGCACAAACACATCCAAATTTAACATTTTATATAATGTTTATTAATTCATAAAGCTGATTTAAAATGATTCTCACACAGAGTTTATGTACACATTCATCTAAATGTTGTTTCTGGGTGCTGTGGTGCAAGACCTCATTTCATTGTTAACAAACTCCCCTTTTAATGGGGTCATCTCAGAATGTGTTTATGTTAACAGAAGTTTGGGCCAGAAAATAAGGACAAAATGCAAATGAGCTGCTTGTGCTGCTACTTCATCTAATTTGTATAATTTTTAACATAAAAACAGAAACATAATGAGCCTTAAAAATTCCTGGATCCATTATTCACGCAGATACTCATGTCGCACACAAAGATATTGTTAAGATGCACAGATTCACCTTGGTATAGCCAGCTGTTGTAGGCCAGGCCGTACAGGAGCTGCTGCATCACAGACCTGAAACAGTGTTCACATTGCACTTTATTGGATAATGAAATACAATCTGTAAACATCAATAAATATCAGTTGACACATGTCACAGCTACAGCAACACAAGTCTAAAATTAAGCACCCTGGCTTCATGTGCAGGAGTCTGTACACAGTTTGAATTGTTTCAAAGGTCACCTCACATGCTCTTGGTGTCATTAGACTTAAGAAACTGGACTGTAGAAAACAAAGTCTCACCATGCCACCGTCGAAGTCCACCACGCCACGCTGAGGATGTCAGCAATGGACGGCTGCAGATACACAGAGTCGTTACAGATAAAAGGTTTCCACCAAAACATTATAAAACATCCCAGAATCTAAAATCTGCAGGTGGTCTCTTACCACAAAGATGCCCCTGGGTGCTGCACCAGTATGGCTGCTGCTGATGGGTTCACATGCAGACTGGTAGTGGAAAGACTGACGGCGAGTGAAGATTGAGTTGTTGTAGAGTGCGTGCATCAGGTACGGGTCGACATCACCAAAGAAAAGGCCGATCTGTGATGGACGAAAGAAAGAAAAGAAAGTTACAGAGAGGAAATCATCTTTTCCACTTGTTTATTTCTTCTTGATTTCATTTTGTTACATTTCTTTGGCCCTGCGGTGTGAGCTGAGCTGAGCTGAGCTGAACTGAACTGGACATTGGGATGACTTGAGAAAAATACTTGAGTAAAAGGTGCAGTCTGCGATTCTAAGACAATTCACTTTTTGCCAAATTCAGCCAGTAGCCTATCTCTTCATGGTCCGCTAGCTCTCAGCTATGCTTCTATAAATAGGAAACAAACAAACAACGTGGCTCAGACTTGGCCACACAACACTATTCTGGTCAGTGAACAACAGAAGGTGTTTATACTCGTGCGCAGGACTAGGGAAAGGCCATGGATTTGTAAAGAGAAAGGAAGTGGGAGCGAGACAGAGGGGTGTATTTGTGTGGGTGCTGAGTTTAAATATCATCAATCTTTCTCCAGGATTGCTGATTGTACCTTTAATTATTAAAGTGCTTTATGTTTCTCTGGAGAAAGATAGTTGATTGTTGAGTCTCATTCCCAGGTCGTCAAATAGCGACGCTTTGGGTTGGGAGTCGGACCAAAACACCAACCTTAAGTGTTGGGAAATATTTTTCTCCAGAGAAGCATACACCACTTATTAATGATCCTGTGACAAAAACTACTTTTGAAACACACAAAATATGATGTAAAACACACAATAACACCAAACAAAACCTCAGAAATTCACATCTGCTTACAAAACATGACTTCGAATTTTATATTTTTAGTTCTGCATCACTTTCAAAATATGAAGTAGAAAGACAAACATGCCTGAATGCAAACTTTCTTCTCAGAAATAGACATTTCAAGTTATACTACTATAAGAGTAGCACATGACCACACAAAGACGTACCTTTTTCCAGTGATCTCTCTGATTGGACATAACCAGGAACCCGCCATCATCAATGAGATAGCAGAGGAGGTCCTACAGACGACACGATACAGGTAACTTTTTTACTAAATCTCAAGATACAGGTTGTCTTGACTTTATAAGAGGAGACAGCAGACTCTAAAAAACCTTCAGGCAAGTGTGAAAAGCTAAAAACCAAGCATGTCTCCATACATGATAAAAATATTCAAATTTTTTCTACATAAAAATATATTAAACTGCAAAAAACATTTCTCTCATGAGTCATTAAAATCAAACATATCAGACTCCACTGTCAGAGTTAGGGATGCACGATAATATCGGCACGTCATTAGTATCCGCAGATAACGGCTTTAACAAGACATTGGTATTGGCAAAAAATGAAAATTTCTCTCGACATAACAAGCTGATAAATGCTTTAATACTGTGACTTTAATTAGTTGACATAGGTCAGATTTGCCCTGTCAAGACTGCCTCAGGGAGAGCATCATCCGAGCCTGTTAAAGTGTGAATGTTATTTGAAACTGTTACATTAAAATAAATATGGCATACTTTACATGTAACCTACGTTGGATTAGGGTTTCTTATTTTTACCAGTAAACGTGTATATTTTGAAAAGCATTGTATTTTATGTCTGCATCTACCAGTGGCCCATCACAATAACAGCAGGCATAATAACAAGGGAATGCCACTACAGGACAGTCTTAATGTTCTCTGCAGAAAAATAGATGCTTATATCAGTAGCTGCATCTGCAATCACCCAAAATGAGTTGGATAATGTCAGTATATCTAATACCTGTAACAATCCAATATCATGCATCCCTATTCAAAGAAAGCCCATTTATATGACACAAAGAGATTTCTGTGCACTTGCTCCAATTTTCTACTAATTAAATGTCAAAACAGAATAATGCCGACCAAACACTGGAAGACTTCAAAAATGCTTTTAAAAGACTAAAGTCTGACATCTGCTGACATCTAAAGACAAAGGGATCTTGCGGGGTCACTCTTTGTACGACTACAACTAGATTCATGTGAGATTATTTCACATCCTGCTTACCTGCTTCAGGTTTTGGGTTTTGTCACTTCAATTGCTACCAGCCTCTGTTGGTTAGCAGCACTATTTTAGTGCCTTTGAGAGAAAATTTAACCTCTGAATAAAAAAGAATAAAACAGAAATTATTCTTACGTCAGTGTTCACTTCACAGTCCATCTCACAGCTCCTGGATGGTCCACACTGTTATAACAAAGAATGTAATGAGACAATGATGTCACTTTTGTTACAGTGAATGAAGTTTAATTAAATAATTGCTGACTATTAGTAAGAAGTGGCACGGTGCTGTACCTTGTGTGAGCCCTGTCGACTGTCTGACACATTGCTGGCCAGGATCTTAAACTTGTCCACCCACGCCTCCAGGTCCAGCTTCACTCCGACCACTGAGTGACGACATCCACAGGATCAGAGCAGAGAGCGGAGGAAGAAGACGAAAGAGAAGAGAACGAAACAGAGTTAGCTGAAATATCTGAAATAAGTATTTTAGATTAAAAAAACCTTCCTGGGAATCCCACATGATGCCACATTAAGTTTGCCACATAACAGTGTTTTTCCTACCTGAAGGTTTGAGCAATTTGCCTCCCAGATTCACCTCCACAGCTGAACTAACCAGAATTCCAGCAGTGCCGTTTTCTGCACCTACAGGGTCATCCAACGCTGTTCACAAACAAAAGAAAAAAACAAAACAAAAAAAAACAACAACTGAGGTCATGTCACAGTCTGATGTCACATGTGTGAATGTTATCTTTTCACAATCGTAACCTCTCTCTCAGTCCCACAGCTGTGATGACACCTAAAACAGTTTGCTGATTAAAACTGTGAGATTACTTTTTCATCATGACTCAAGCTTGTTAAAACGATCACTGATCATTTACAGTTAGGTCTCATTCGATGAACTGAGGTGTCGCACTTTAAGCTGTTGTGTGTGATTTTGTTTGGGGTTTTTTGGCCACTTGGTGGCAGCAGAAACACGTTGTGAACACAATATTGACCTATCATTACAGCTGATCCGGTGAGCTTGTTAGCACACAGTTGCTTAGTTACACATTTAGCAGTTACACAGCAACATAATTATTTATTTGGAGTCGTGTCCCTAGTCACCTGACGAGTGTAAGTTCAATATTTACTCTCTTTCAGTTCTGTTTCGTCTTCACTAAACAAGTAGTGTACAGTGTGTTTTCAGAGCTTTTTTGCCTGCTGTAACCAAAAACGATGCTGTGAGTTTGAGACAAAAAGTAAAGTTAGTGGTTAAGTGGTTCGTAAAACCAAAACAATGAGCTGAAAGATCCTATAATGCTTTATTCATTCATTCATTTTCAGTAACCGCTTATCTTGTTAGGGGTCGCGGGGGAGCTTTGCGCATTGTCATGGATATGTTATATACAAGCAACTCCCCAACAGTTTGCACGGCAGTTGTAAAGATGCATGTCCAAAAGAAAAGCCCACATTTCTGGTCTGAAGGAGAAAGACTTGGATATTAACAGGTTTCTTCATTCATTCATTCATTCATTCATCTTCTAACCGCTTCATCCTCTTGAGGGTCGCGGGGGGGCTGGAGCCTATCCCAGCTGACACTGGGTGAGAGGTGGGGTACACCCTGGACAGGTCACCAGACTATCACAGGGCTGACACAGAGACAGACAACCATTCACACTCACATTCACACCTACAGACAATTTAGAGTCACCAGGTAACCTAACTTGCTTGTCAACAGCAATGTCTCTTTCCAGAAATCATGACCCTGTTACTCAAGATAATCCACAGACCTTGTTGTGGGCAGCTTCATGTAGGAACTATTTTCTGTCTACTGAATTACATCTGCCAACCATATCACTGCCAACTGTCCCTTTAAGGTAACTGCAGAGATGAGTGATAACTCTCTGCACGTTAATCACTATGAGTGACCCCTCTCTCACATACACACAGTCATTTGATCCATTGTTATTGTAAATATCTTGACTGAAGCTACTTTAAAATGTGTTTTCACAGTTACTCACAGGATCTTGATGGAGCTCTGAACATGTAGCCTTTGTTGTCAAGACTCCGTCTGTAGTAATTTGAATTGAAGGGTTCAGGATCCTCATCCCAAAGATCAGCAGCTCTGCACAGACACAACACAAACCGTTTAACAAACAGTTTTTAAACAGAGTATCTGTGAGATTAATCGTTATTAGATGACTCTTATTAAGCTGTAACTGATGATTACAACACATTGTTGTTAACTGGTAAATAAATACTGTGTAATACATCTATAAATATTATTTGGGTGGTCATTATAAAGCTGCAATGTTTATAGCTGCAGTACACGTAATCAATTGATCATTTAACATGGTATTATAATCATCAATTACTTTAACTTTATTACGGCATCTAAATGTTTACAGATTGTTTAAAAACGAAATATTACTTAATATAGTATATAAAATGTTATAAAATGTGCAACAATAAACTGTTAAATGACCATAAATTATGGTATTACTGATCATTAGTAAACATTATTAGTTAATATTTCATTGTTTGTTAACAGTAAAATAACTGTTAACTAAAGTTTAATCATTTCAGTTTCTATATCAACATATAAATGGTATAATTATAATAACAATTATTAATGATGGTTATTATAAGTGTTACCAAATAGGTGTAATTCTCTGCTTCAGTAAGTACATTAATCTTACTCACACGTTGGGAAAAACCCGTGTTATTCCTCCATCGGTGGACGCAAACACAGCCAGGAAGCCGTACCTGTAAAAACAGTTTTTACTTAGCCAGCTCAGTTTGTTTTAACTCTGACACTCTGAAGTAGATTGATGTTAATTTGCACAAAGTGTCTTTCTATGAAATAAAGTCTTCACCATGGTGGATGGTGTGAAAAGCAACAAACAAGCTGACTCACGCATTCAGGTCCTTGTTCTTCCAAACACGAGAAGCCAGCTGCCCGATAATCCTGGAATCCAAAATTAGGTTGTGGATGAGGCCTTGGTCACCTGAGATAAAACAAACAAACAAACAAAAAATAAAAAAACAAATTAATTTCTGGCAAAAGTTCAGTTAGGAAGACTATACTGTTGCATGTTTAGGCCTCTAATTTATTTCTCACACTCTCTGCCATTCACTTCTCGCACGCATGCTCGCTCCTAATTCCTTGCTTTCGTTGTCAATTAAGATATCAGCTGTTCTGTCAGCTGATCACATCTGACCAATCACACAGCAGCACACCTTCCACAGTTAGAAATTAGCACCTGCCACCAGCCAAATGCAGGTAAAATAGTCAAGTGGCTGCCAGATTTTCTTCACTCACCAGCCAAAAAAACAATTGTAATCTATTGAGTGGCTGGTGAATCAATCAGCCGCAGTGGCAAGTGGAGGATAAGATTAACTATCAACCCTTACACCTTCATTGTCAGCCTATCATCTTGCTCCTTCTTGTTTTAAATTTGAATCTCTGTGTGCCTTTAGTATGTTCATGCTGCAGGCTGGCGCACCCTCCACCTCCCCATCACCGCCTCGTCTTCACAAATTCATCACCTTCATCAACCTCATCAGTCTCAGCAGAGTCATCAACCACCTCCACCTGTGTCTGGACTCCACGGGGGGATATATCCTGCTGCCGCTCAGGACAGACACTCATTGATTACAAAATCTACCTGTAGAGTCTAAATGCCAAAGACTTTCACACAAATCTTGATCATTATTATCTGTTGATGTGTTCACCCGTAATCTGTATTAAACTACTGTCTTCTCTTCATTCACCTGTCTCTCCTGATTGAAGTATATTGCCTCATCTGTGCATCTGCAGCAGTGGCAGATACTGTAAACTACAGTTTACTGTTAAGACACTCACACTCATCAGATTCTGGGGAAATGTCCAACATGAGGGAGAGGAAGTTCTGCAAAAACTGGGTGTTGTTGTCAGACAGATGCAGACGTTTGCAGTATTCCCTGGAGAAACAAAGGTCAGAATTAATCAGACTTTTCCATTTACTAACAGACAGAAACACGAGGGGGAGGAGAGATGGTAGTCACCTTGGAGCCAGAAACACATGTCCTGAGGATTCAAAGGAGCTGGGCAGCAGCGACTGCATATCTGTAACAAAAGGCAGTGATGTTAGCTTTTTCATCTTATCTCTGAATCTTAATAAACACAGGACCTTGAAAGCTCTGCCTCTGTACTCACACTGGAGCTGCAGCATCACATCACTCAGGTCTGCCTGGATGTAGAACTCATTGTAGGGTGGTAATACCAGACCAAGACTGCAGGTGGCGGCATACCAACAGGGAGACAGATGAATGAGGAGACACAGAGAGGAAGGGAGAGTGAATCCATCTGTGCGTGCAGTTCTCGTCAGGCTACAGCTGGTTGGTTGTTATTTTTGATTCACAACATTGTAGCTGCTCACCTGTAATCTGTGCCGTTGATAGGAGTCCAGGTGTAGCTCCTGTACACCTCATCGATGTATTGCTACAGTAGAGGAGACATTTGAGGACACTTCAGTCAACTAAAGCAAACGAGCTACAGTTTACCTGCTTTTACTTTACATAATGTGTGAAATATGGTTTTTGTGAGGTGTTTGGACCTGAGGACATAACAGTTCACTCAGAATACAATCCTCAGGGAGCTTAATTCAAAGGCCTAAACATGAAAATTCGACTTACGACAGGAATATGTTATGAATACTTTAATACAGGGGCTAACACCAGACAACATCAGAAAAAATTAATGTTTTCTGACACTGTTACAGTTTTCTTATACCAATATTTTTTGTTAACGTGAAAGCAAGCAGGTCAAGAAAAGTATAGCCTGCAACTTGCCGTCATCTTTGATAATAACCTTAGCTTAAACAAGGATGTTAACACAGTTGTCCAGTCTTGTTTTCTGCAGCTCAAGAGCCTCTCTAAGATGAGTTCAATTTGATCTCGTAAAACTCTAGAAACTGTCATTTGACTTTTATTTACTCTCGTTTGGACGACTGTAACTCTGTGCACATGTCTGAGTCAACAGAGTTTACACTAATTACAGCTTGTCCAAAATTCAGCAGCCAGACTCCTCACCGAAACCAAAACAAGAGAGCACATATTTTAGCTTCTCTTCACTGGCTTCCAGTAAATTTTACAATCGATTTTAAGATATTAGATAACCTTTAAGGCCCGCTTTGGACTTGCACCTAAGCACATCTCAGATCTTATGAGTTTCTGAGTATATGCATGGTTGTTACCTGAGGTCTTCAGCCAAGCCTCTGCTGGCCATTCAGCAATCTAGGCTGAAAACCAAGGACCTTTTCTGATCGGGCCCCCACTCTCTGGAACAACCTCCCTGAGGAGATCAGACTGGCGAGTTCCTGATCCTCTTTTAAATCCCTCTTAAAAACAGTTTATGGCCTGAACTCACTTTTATCTGTACGTCACTTCTTAAAGCCTCTTAAAGTACAAAGCCATTCTCTTAACTTGTATATTATTGATTGTTTTATCATTTTACTTATCTTACTCTCTCTCATGTGTAGGTCCGTTTCCCATGTTGTATAACTTTTAAACTGCTTTTAATTTTTTTTATTATTGTCTATTGTTTTTCATTTTTGTAAAGCACTGTGTAGCTTTGTTTCGAAAAGTCCTATATAAGTAAAGTTTATTATTATTATTATTATTTTCCAGCTAAAATCAGTACAAAGAGCTGCTCCTAAATGGATATTGTAATCTGGATCTGAGTTTTTCAAAAAGATGATAACAGTTTAACTAAAAAAAAATCAAATATGAAATTTACTCAGATTCAATGTATGTGGTCAAAAACACTATATAGGGCAAAAATACAATTTGGGCCTTTAAAAAGTTCTTTACTTACACTTTACTTACTTGGAAATAAATACATAATGAACATTGGAAATTATCAATTAGAAAACGAAATAGATTTTTTTGGTAGGCCTTTTTTTATGTGCCTAAATACATTTTGCTGCTGCCTCCATCCACAGCAGTACATTGCTTAGCTTTCGTGGCAGTTATCCAAATTGGGGGCATGCAGACTGCTATCTACTGTATGTAATACACTGACTATAGTTAAGTACCTCATATAACACCATTTTAAAAAAAATCTGAACCATCCCTTTCAACAACACAAGACAGCCTATCCAAACCTGCCACTTTTTAGCAGCCAAGCTACGGTCAAAAAAGGACCTACAATAAAAACCAATCAGTAAAATTTAATGGTAACCAAATGTATAGTTCAAATAAGAAACAGGTTGTAAAACACATACATAATGTTCTTTAAACATATTCATCATACTCCAGATTAGAGCTGCATAAGAGCTGAAATATGTGAAGCTCTTCAGAGAGAGATTTTACTTGCCTCATCAATCGACTTGATGAGAGTTTTGATCTGCATTTCACCTGGTCTTCCATCAATCATTTGTCGCCGGATCTAGAAAATGAAAACCAATTTTTTTTTTTCAGTAAGAAACATTATGAAAACATGTTACTGTACTTGGGGGCTTCAGTTACCTGTTAGGCAGGTAATCCTGAGGCAGATAATGTTCACTGGCCCAGTAATAATTTCAAACAACTACAACAAGGCCTAAAACCAGAAACTTTTCATTTTCACTCGGCACTACTTGCTCACCTCTTCTTTATTGTTGTCCTCCACCTCTGCATCCAGGAAGTCCAGCGTCACAGGCTCTGGCAGGTTCACCAGCTGAGAGGAGTCGAATGAGAAAAATCCATTTACATTAACATCACATGCAGAGCAGGCAAATCAGCATCATACTTATCTAAACTACATATATAAACAATCAACATTTTAAACCCCAAGGGACCTGTATTCTCTATATGCCTCCTCTTCCCTCCAACGTGCAGTAAAATAGTCTATTAGGGAAGTTCAATATACACCACCTTTGGCAGAAGATTAGGGTGAAGCAGAAGATATCCATTTGGGTCTATGGCAAATATGTACCCATTGGCTCCAAGCTGTTAATGATAAAAGCAAGAAATAGCAGTGTGTTAGTCTGTCCTCTCCACCACAAGAACAAAATGTGACTAATGATGGTGCTAATGAGATGCACATACATTGTACCGTGGTGTTAGTCGCTTTATCTCGTCAAGATGCACGTCGACTCCCATGACACCTAATATCAGCTGATTCTGGTCGGACAAAATACATACAGCTGGTTAAAAGGAATAGTTTTACATTTTGGGAAAAATGCTTATTTGCTCTCTGGATGATATATAGAAGATACAGCGGATACCGCTCTCATGTCTGTCTGGTTAATAAGTAGCTAGAGCCAGCAGCAGGTTAGCTTAGCACAAAGAAGTTAATGCACCAAGCCAAGAAATAGTCAAGGTACATATCCAGCTGTTACACCAAATCATGTTGAATTTAAGGCCCTGACACACCAAACTGACAGTCAGCTGTCAGTCAGTGCTGGGCTGCTGGTGAGCATCTGTCGCCATGGTTGGTGCAGTGTGTCCTGCACCATTGGCCCTCATTGGCTTTTTTTTGGGGCTGATTCAGCATGTTGAATTGGTGTCAGCGATGACAGAGATCATTGGTGTATGAAATCCCAGTGGTCATAACACAGGTTTTTAAACAACTGTGAATCACTGCAGCCCCAAGAGAAGAGTTGACCCATTCATCCATCACACCTTCCTTCCAACATAAGAATAAGAATAATGGACTTGTGACTGTTTACACTACGCCACTTGTAAGTTTTTTCTCGTAAATTTACGACTTCAGTCTTGGAGAATATAAGTTTGTTTCACAAGCTTCAAATTCACTATGACATCTACAAATCCTGCCTCTCCAACTATAACAAGGCAATAAAAACCACCAGACAATCATTTTTCACCGATATCATAAATAATAATTTGAACAATGCACAAGTACTGTTCTCTACCGTTGATCGGCTCTTAAATTCATCTTTTTCTACTTTTTCTCAAACTTACTCTCCACTACAAAATGTGAGGAATTTGCAACATTTTTTAATAGCAAAATTACCACAATCAGAAAAAATATAAGCTCCTTGAGCCTTGGCAAAGATGTGTTACCTACTTATATGAATAGAACCTCTGATATGTCATATTTTGCTCCTGTGGACTCTACAACCCTTGCAGATGCTGTGCATCAGCTCAAGTCCTCCACCTGTTGCCTGGATCCAATTCCGACTAGCTTTTTTAAAACTACTTTTAGCTGTTTAAGCACAGAGGTACTACAAATTGTTAATTGCTCCCTCCAGTCCGGTGTTTTCCCAAGTGCTCTTAAAACTGCTGTTATAAAACCATTGTTGAAAAAGAACAGTCTAGATCCCTCAGTTTTAAGCAACTATAGACCAATCTCAAATCTCCCTTTTCTTAGCAAGATCCTTGAAAAAATTGTGTACAGTCAACTGAATGATTACCTGATAACAAATGACCTATTTGATGTTTTTCAGTCTGGTTTTAGATCTCACCACAGCACAGAAACTGCCCTTATTAAAGTTTTAAATGATCTCCACTTAAACATGGACACTGGCAAGCTCTCAATCCTCATACTCCTAGATCTCAGTGCCGCGTTCGACACTGTCGATCATGGGATCTTACTTGACAGATTGCATAACTGGGTGGGACTTTCCGGTCCTGTCCTAAACTGGCTCACTACCTACCTACAAGACAGGGATTTCTTTGTGTCCATCGATAATTATGCATCTGACAAAGTTGCTGTGACCTGTGGGGTCCCACAGGGCTCAATCCTTGGTCCACTCCTGTTTAATTTATACATGCTTCCGCTTGGGCACATTATACAGAAACATAATATACAATACCATAATTATGCAGATGATACACAACTCTATATCTCCCTCTCTCCTGATGATTTGAGCCCTGTGGAAACACTACTCAAATGCATCGATGACATTAATACATGGATGAACCAAAATTTCCTCCAGCTAAACAATGATAAAACAGAAATCATTATCATAGGTCCAAAAGCAAAAAGACAGGAAGTCTCTGCCATTCTTCGTTCATCTGCTCTCAAGTGCAAAGAACATGCCAGAAATCTTGGTGTTGTCATCGATGCTGATCTTAACTTTCACTTTCACATTAACAATGTCACAAGATCATCCTTCTTCCATTTGAAAAACATCTCAAAAATCCGAGACTTTCTGACAAATTCAGATGCTGAAAAACTGGTTCATGCATTTGTAACAAGCAGACTCGATTATTGCAATAGCCTCTTTTCCGGACTCCCTCAAAAATCCATCAAACGACTGCAACTTATTCAAAATGCTGCTGCACGTATTTTAACCAGAACTAAGAAATATACACACATCACCCCAGTTCTTCAGTCCTTACACTGGCTCCCATTGAAGGCCAGAATTGAATTTAAAATTCTTCTTATTGCCTATAAGGCACTGAATGGCCTTGCCCCTAATTATATTAAAGAATTACTTGTGCCATATGAGCCAATGAGAACTCTCAGGTCATCAGCTAATGGTCTTCTCGTTGTTCCCCGTGTGCGCACTAAAGCTGGAGAGGCAGCATTTAGCTGCTATGCTCCTAGCAGATGGAATGCCCTTCCAAGTAATGTAATGTTAAAAGTAAACTTAAGACATTTCTCTTTACTGCTGTTTTTAACTAGCCTGTTAATTTGTTTTTTTTTTATCACTAAATACTAGAATCACTATGCACTTTAAATAAGATGCATCCATGTATGCTTGCATACATTCATGTTCTTGTTTGTTGTCTGTCTGCGTGCTTGTAAATATGTGCTCATATTTTATGTTTTTATAGCATGTTTTTTTGTGAAGCACATTGTGTTGCTTTCTGTATGAAATGTGCTTTATAAATAAATCTTCTTCTTCTTCTTCTTCTTCTTCTTTAACGTCGGAGAGTGTCCAAGTTTTTTTCTCAGAAATTTACGGCCTTAATCTTGGAAATTCCTGCACCGCTCCATTTTAATTTTTTTTAACCTACAATTTATGCTGTCATAAGCTGTAAAAATGCTGGTAGGCAGATTTTGCTACCTTAGGACAGAGCCAGGATAGCAAAGTCTCTCTGCTTTCAGTCTTTGTTAAGCTAAGCTAACCCTCTTCTAACCATAGAAATACAACAAGTAGAAAGGAACTTGAACCTTTTTTCGTTATCATTTGACTGGTACAAACTAGAATGATGATTGTTATTAGTTTCTAGTTTTGCCTATTTTTATTTTCCTTATTAGACAGAAAAATACAACCGACACCAAACCAAGATTTTCTGTCAAACACACTTAAAATAAAACCCACCAAAAGACTCTCAGTTGGTCTTGATAGTCATCTAGTTAGTTACTCCACTGTTTCAACAGTAACCATCACTGGTTTGGTCAAAATAAACCCTTAATTCACAGAGTCTGATGAAGAACAGTATGGGGACTCTACATGCTGGTTATCCCCACAGTCTCTCTGACGTTATGCCCCTAGCTTCAGGCTGAGCAGCTGTCCACTGAGCAGCAGCTCTCACTACTCTCTGGAGGCAACGTCAGTACATCATGTTTTAACAAACATAATAATTAATGGCATCAAAAGAAACAGGGTAGTAGATGCTTATTTGAAAACATAACATCACCACTCCACTGCTTGTTTGGTTGCTACTGCAAAACCTCAACTCAGGGTGTTTGTAACTTGCTGCACATTGGTTTGTTTAGACAGAAGTCAGCCTGCTACAAAGGTTGCAGTGGCAAGAGTACACATAAAAAAATGGCAGCTGCTCTGACCATCCTGCTATGTTGATTTGAATGGGGATGTTCATTTCTGTGCTTCTAACACTATGTTCATATTTACCGTACAGTCATGAGAGTGGTATCGATCACCTCATCTAACTCTTGGTAATAAAGCAAATAAGCATGTTTCCCAAAATGTCAAACTAGTCCTTTAAAGGTGGTCATTTCCTTGATATAAAACAACAAAGCTAAATTCTGCCTTTAAAAAAAACTAAACGTACAAGTAACCATAATTTGCAACGTGCAAATGTAATGACATTGTCATATAATAACCAGCTTTGTTACCTGTGAGTTTCCATCCATGGTGAGATTAAACACAGGCAAAGTCCCAGTAACTACCATGCCAAGACCCTACAGAGTCCAAAGACAAAGTCCCAAATCATGTAAATTATGAGCTTGTTTATTTCAATGTGTATTTAATGCATGTTTGGTGCATTTACTATATTTAATCACATACAGCCGACGAGGTCATGCAGTCTCACCAAAGCATCCTGATACACATTGGTCCACTGAACCTGCTTGGCATCGCTGCCTGCCAGCACCATGGGGCGCCCCAGCACGTCGAGGTACTCCTGACAAAACAAAAGAGATATGTGACCGGCTGCAGCGGCAAAACAACCAACAACATCAGGCCACGGGGAGAATGGGTGTGCAAACAAATGGAGGTAGACGTTTCCAGAGAGTGAGTGAGCTCCGCAAGGAGAATTTGAAACAGTGAACGGGGATCAGCTGTGTCAGAGGCACTAGACAAACCCACCTGGGTGTTAATCCTTATAGCACAGATGGAACGGATCTCAAAATAGTAACCTGGCAAGTGACAGAGAAAAAAAGACAAACACAGAGAGAGAAAGAGAGAGGGAGAGAGAGTGTGTGTGAGCAATGGTATCAGAAAAAAATACAAGTGGAGCTCATAAATATTCCAGATTTTACTAGATGTTACTAGACCAGTGACTCAGCCACTTAACTCCCACAAATAGGAAGCTTAGAGATGAACACTGCCGAGCTTTAAAACTGATGTATCTGTTTGTACAGTTCAGTCAAAACCATTAAATCACCTGAAAGTCCAAAATAAAAGCTCCTGTTGAACCTGAAACCTCATTTCTATCTGAAGATGATTCATAGAGAAACTATGTCTGTGTGAGTTTCCTTTTTAAAATAAAAAAGAACCTTGTTTCCCATCATGCTTTGCTGCAACAGAGCTTCAACTAATGACTGTATTCATTTAAAAAATATCTGCTAAATATTTTCTCAATTACTCTTTTCATTATGTAGTATACATTATGCTATAAAATGTCAAAAATGTATTCAAGTGTCTTATTTTTTGTCCAACCAACAGTCTAAAATCCAAAAATATTCAGTTAACACACAATCAATAAACTGGGGCTTGGTAATGTTTTGCAATTTTGTGAAAAAATGTTTTTAATTTCTCAGTTATCAAAATACTAGCAGATCAATTACATGTTAATTGACAATGACAAATAGATTAATTAACTAAAAAATTTAAATAATTATTTTTTAAATAAACAACTATTAATATGTATACTAGATTTAATAGGTTTGGTCTCATAAGGTGCTTAATACTATACTATAATATTCAATGATCAGTAACACAGAATGTGTGATTTATGCACTTCATAAAATCACATTATTCATAATATGTGGAGTACATGTGGCTGTAAAGTTCATTGTTTACTTAAATTTATTTTATTGTAAGAAACATTTCTTGAGTTCGATTTGAGTCACAGGACGTCAAATATTTCACATAAATACAAAAATACAAAACAACATTTAACTGAACAAAAAAAACATAAAAACACTACAAACACTACAAATTACATCAGACATAACAAAAAGTGGATGCAACAAATTAATAATTCCATATACACCAGATGTTTGTTTACAATAACTTCCGGGTGGAAAACCGCGCATCACGTACATAAAATGAAGGGCTGCTGAGCAAACACTGTCTCAACTGATTAGTTTTTCGAAGCCTAAAAAAAGCTCACCTAAAAGATATATTCTATATTAAGAACATTTTCACAGCTTACCATACTCCACTGACAAAAACAGTAATTGTACTTCGCCAGAACACTGTATTTGCTGGTCTATTGCTGCCTCAGTTAGGTAGTGTGAAAGGGTAAAGCAGTGAAAATATTCCAAATATAGGCTACACTTGAACAGATATGGATTTTTGGGGGGTAGCTTAATATGTTTTGCAGCGACCCCCATCCACAGCAGCACATAACATAGCTTCTGTGGCAGCAAATTTAGTTTACCAGAGATGCTATCAAAACAACACAGTGCAGAGAACAAGCACAGCATAAGTGTCAGAGAGGCCAGACCACAGTGTTTGACTATATATCTATAAATGTTATAGTTGTGGCTTTAGATGACAGCAGAAACAAACAGGTTTGCCGATTTCACATATCTCTCCGATTGCCATTTGTCTACCTGGAAGTAATTGTTGTTGTCGACGCAACATCACAATGCTGGGCCCAGGTACACTGAGGTTACTCAGAAGCCATACTCTGATTTAATAGGCTGGCAGACTGAGGTGAAAAAGAGTTGCATAACCCAATCAGTCTTGCCTATGTGATGGCAAAGGCTGATATTGTTCAAATAACAAAGAGATCAGACGTAATATTACTTGCCAGAGTCAATAATATTTTAGTAATCGCAGTTTGGAAACTCGACTCAAGCACTTGACTCACAATCTTTGAACAGATCTGTAGCAGTCTAGCTTTAAGACGAACAGAGAGACAAATGAACCATGCACTGATTCCATACTGCATAACACTCTGAATTATATATTGGAAAAACAATAATAGGATTTGTTTATTTGCTCCCCATGACCTCAGTCTCCTAAGACAGTAAATGCATTGTTGTATCTGCTACGAATAAAATCTATATGTGCACTCCAGGATAAAGCAGCGTCCACTCCACACAGATATCCAAATATTGATACGAGGAAATTTCTTGTGTCTTCTTTGGATTAATAATAAGTGTATTCATCTTACACTACTCCACTGGTCTGTCCATACAACACTGATGAATACTAGAATCATCTTCACTGCTTAACATGATTTTGTTTTAATAGGTAAAAACATCATTTGAGGGTGATAATCAGATGACCATTTTGTTTTATATTAACTCATACACAGATACATCTTGTTCTCCCTCTGTTTAAATCAGCCTATCGCATCACAATAAAAACAAACCTGCACTAAAAAGGAAACAGCTCTGCGTGAACAAAAGCCAACTCTTGTGCACAAGTATTCTGAGTGCCACTAAGTCACCATCTCTGCACGAGCAAGAAACCACCCTCACGAACATGAGTTCTCCCGGGACAATCACTGTCAGCTCTCGGCTGCGAGCAACTCTGATCTACACGAGCAAAAGTGACCTCTGCGTGAGCAAACACCAACTCTGGTCTGCTCACAGATCTGACAGGAAGGCCCATTAGTCTGGTCAGTGCACTGTGCTGTACATTAGACTCAGTCATTTATTTATTTGTTCCTCTGTCTCGGCATTGATTAATAAATATACAGCAGACAACTCTCCTTAAGTACAGACTGAGTGGGGCGACTATAGCAATGCATTTTGAGATATATGCTTGGATAAAAGTTGATGTGATCAATTTACTGTTGATGTAGGACAGCACAGCCATTAGGAACAAAAGTTTTAATGTCCAACTTTTAACAATCAAGGTTTCTGCACATTTTAAGTACAAATATAACAAATTTTAAGATCTTTTTTATACCTCTATAAGAAAAGAAAATAATACTATGACTGCAGCAAAAGAAATCGACAGACTAAACTTGAGTATACGACATTATTGAGTTTTGTTGAATGTGAACAACTGAAGTATTTAGTGTAGGTTAGCTCACATAACTGCCTCCTCATTAACAGTATGGCAGTAGACCCAGTCGGATGGAAAGCAATGTCCCCAAATTCCTTGTATGAAATAACATGGCAACTAATATTCTTTAGCCAATAAAAACGGGTCCAGGCCTATATAGCTGTAGCAGTGAGCATAAAAAGTGTTCACATCTTAAAAATACTGCACTACAAACAGTGGTCCTGCATTCCAGACCTCATTTAAGTAAAAGCATGTAAAAATTATCATTGAAATTACTGTAAGAACTGAAAGTAAAAGTACTCGATATGCAGTAAAATGCTCAGTCAGTCAGTGTTTCACTGTTATAACAACAATCCTGTTTGGACACAGGACAAAAAGTAAGAACTCTATAATAAACTTTTATTACCATTGTGCAGTATTGCAAGTCAACTACAGACTGTAGTCTCAACTTCTGTTGTAACTGTGCTGTTTTTTTAACTATGGTATCAATTCTTTATAACATGTGACGACTCCATTTTGCAGAAGATTTTATTAATCTTCTGCAGTGAGTACTTATAAGTAAATTCAATAACCAGTAAGATGCCCATCCACCTGAGTGTGTGAAAACTACTTTGTAAGCAAGTTTAGAAGTTGACCAAAATTTAGGTAAAACTATTAGAGAAGTGGTGAAAAGGTTAAAAGTAATGACTGAACTGTAGCTTAAAGTAATAGATAATTGGCTGAAATGTCCAGCTTCTGTCCTTAAATTAAAACAAGACCTACAAATGCAAACCAAAGCAACTTAAACACTGACTACATTTACATGCACAATATATTCAGCTTTTAGCCCTTATTCCAAAAAAGACAATATTCCTGTAAAGCTGCTTACATGGCTAATGAAAATGAGTATCCTACTAATACTCCTGTTTATATGCAGCTGTGCATACTCTGCTTAATGTGCCAAATACATGTTAGCTATCACATCAAAATATGGAGAAGTGGAACAGCTGTAGTTCCTTGTGCTGTTTTGCTTCTTTGCATCATGACAGGATGGCAGACTTGCCCAACCATGCAAGCACAGCCCTCCTCTTTAATTCCTTCAACCACCTTCTTGAAAAGGTCGGCGTTGCAATATTTATGCCTATCAAGAAACCTGTTAATATCCAAGTCTTTCTCCTTCAGACCAGAAATGTGGGCTTTTCTTTTGGACATGCATCTTAACAACTGCCGTGCAAACTGCTGGGGAGTTGCTTGTATGTAACATATCCATGACAACGCACAAAGCTGACTGTAAACAGACAAGAGGCTGTGTGTTGCAAGCTGCAGTAAAAACCACAGTTGAGACACATATTCAGAATGTGCTGCATACATGTAAAAAAAGAAAAGGTCCTAAAATTCAAATAACATCAGCATATCCCACGTCATCTGAAAATGATAAATTCAGAAGGCAGCCTAATTCAGAATATCCACATAGAATATGCTGTTTACATGACTGCTATTAAATTCTGAATATTATCATGTCAGCAATATAAGTGTGCATTTAAATGTAGTCACTGACAGTTCAACTGTATGATAAAAATAGAGTAACAATATCCAGTTTGCTGTGATTAACAGTGTTAAATAACATCCAGTTAATAAGCTGTTGATATATTTAGAACATGACTGATGGTACCAATGAACAGCTGTGAGAGTGCATCAGACAAAAAAGGCTGAAGCCCACCGCTCTACAGTGTGTGATATAGGAAATAAATTGAATAAATCACAGACAATTCAGCTCACCTTTATTGGTGCATGCGATCCACTGTAAAGGTGTGACATCATAGTTGTGCTGACCCACAGAAAAGGTGAAAACTCGAACCTTCAGAGGAATAAAGAGAGGAAAATAAATAAAAAGTCTTCAAAGGGATAAAGACACCACAGTGCATCCTTTCCCAAATGCTGGCTGTAACTGAACTGTGTTTGTTATGATCAAAAGAAACCAACCGTTTTGTTGGGCCAGTTGTATTGCATGAAGACATCCTGAGCTCTGTCCTCCCCTCCATCAGTAAACAGCATGATTATTTTATTGCAGTTGGCCCGGGGAACATTTGTCTTCTGAAAAATGCATTTCAAAGGCAGACGAATGAGGGTGAGCAGTCGGGTTGGTCAATACAGTAAAACAGTGTGTCGAGACATTCGTATTGACTTAATGCCTGGTCGAAGTAAATCAATATGTGACTTACATTTAACAGCTGGTTGAAGGCAAAATGAAATCCAGACTTGTAGTCGGTGGTGCCTTTCGCCTGCATCTGCTGCACTGCATCCTTGAAGATCTTTTTGTTGCGCACATTAGCCTGGACGAGATGTTTGAAGCAGGGAACCACGGCTTCTGCCTTCTCGTTAAACTGGAACACAGCAGAGGACACAGTCTGGGCTTAAATATGTGAAGACTGAAGTTCAGGAAACAAGTGAAACAAAATCACAGACAGATAGATGTGAGTGCAGCAGATACTGACCCTCGCCACGTTGACGTAGTCATCATCAGACAAAGTGTCCAGCATTTCCATCACTGACGCTTTGATGAGTTTCAGGGTGAGGCCACTGACACTGCCACTCCTGAGGAAACACACATGTCCCAATTACATGCTCAGATAAATACATGGCGACAGAGGCAAACACATGCAAAAAGATCATTTTACATAAAGGTCTGCAAAATTATGCAGCACGTTTCAGTTTAGCAGAGTACGTGACGAAACTGAAGGTGCACAGTATATGAGCCCAGCTGCAGTTGATATGAATAACATGCTGCTAAATAGGGGCACAAAATTTGTGCAAAATTACAATACACTAGACAAGTGGTTCCCAACTGGTCCAGCCACAGGGTTCAGATTTCTCCTTAGTCATTACTTCAAGGTCCACACAGTTTAATACATTCAGTGCCATACTTGTGTTTGGCCATGTCATCAAGCTAGACTGCTGTCTCTGTCAAGTAGCTGTCTGTTAGTCACTCACTCTACTGTGCAAAACAGCACTTCAAAATTAAAGCTCTGTGCCAGAAATTCACTGTGCTAAAAACAAAGTGTGTTTTTTTTTAATAAAGTTCACACGTTCATGAGTCACTTATGATCCATTCAGAATGGACCCACAACCCACCGCGACCCACCAGTTGGGAACCATTGCCCTAGAAGACTTTGAAAAGACTTTTAAAAGACTTAAGTCTGACACCCTCTCACATCTGGTGACCAATCACTGCTCTCCATTCCACGCACCCTGCTAAAAACCAGAGGTGATCGAGCATTTTCAGTCATTGGCCCTAAATTGGCTCCTCCATTGATACCTTTAAAGCAAAGGCCTTTTGCCTTTTAATAATCACTATGATGACATGCTCGACCATGACCACACTGTTTTTTTAGTTGCCTGTATTATATTTTGTTGTTTGTGCAATGCTGCTTTTGTCTTATGATTTTATCAAGGTAATGTATGCTATTATTAATTTACTTATATTATCTTATTTATTTACTTATTGATTGTGCCTCTGTTTTTATCTGATCTCTCTCTGTGCTCTATTAACCTGACTTGACACATCTAAAGACAGTGTGAGTTTTTTGTCACACATTATAAGATTTTGCAGACTGGTGATCTTGCAGGGTCACTGGTTTCAAACCTATAGCTCGATTCTCTAACAATTTACTTGAAGGTATCTACATAAGGGTGACATGATGACACTGTTATAACTATGACATGACACTGTCATAAACATTATGTACATGTCATAAACGTTTATGACTGCTCTCATTAAGTGTCATTCAGTTTTTGTAATAACAAGTTGGCATTGTTTGGGTTGATTATGACAAGTTGAGATTGTTTGGGTTGTCTTGATTATGGCAAGTTGACATTAATTAAAGTGACATTACCAGAAGTTGTCTTTGTCATGACAAGTTGACATTAGATTTGTTTGGGATGTCCTTATTATGACAACTTGACATTAACCAGGATGACATTACCAGAAGATGTCTTTGTCATAACAACTTGACATTAACAAGAAATGCACCTCTTTTTGTGTTTATGACAAGTTGACATAATGATTGACACAAAGGCATCTTCTGGTAATGTCATCCTGGCTAATGTCAAGTTGTCATAATGACATCCCAAACAAATTTAATGTCAACTTGTCATGACAAAGACAACTTCTGTATCTGTAATGTCATCTTGGCTAATGTCAAGTTGTCATAATCAAGACAACCCAAACAATGTCAACAAAAACCGAATGACACTTAATGACAGCAGGCATAAACGTTTATGACATGTACATAATGTTTATGACAAGTTTATGACAGTGTAATGTCATAGTTATGACAGTGTCATGTCACCCTTATGTAGATACCTTTAAGTAAAGTGTTACCCTAGATGGAAATTATTTCCTATCCTGCCCCTGGTGAAAAATATTAAGCCCTCACTTTGACAAATATTAACAATTCCTTACATGTCCGCAAAAAGCACATCATTCCTGAAACACAAGATAAAAGGCCTTGTATGTCGACAGTATTCTTGTTAATTAGGCATCAACATAATCTACAAACTGTATTATAAACTTTACATTATGGATTTTTTCGCCTCAACTTGTTACCAGCTTCTGTTGCTTAGCTGCACTATTTTAGTAGAAGAAGGCCGTGGGAATGAGAGGAAAACTGTTTCACAGATTAAAATTTCTCGTCTTGTTCACTCAACAGCTCCATCAATTTGTCGTCCTTTTCCAAAGTATGAGAAAACCTAGACTGCCTCCTGCAGTCCCCTCCATGTTTACTACGTGAGGTAATATTTGCACAACAAAAAGATCATTGGTTGAACAGTAAAATCCGCTCAGAATGATGCAGAAAGTCCAATAGGTGTATAATTAACAGTTTCAGTGCACGCTCTGTCCTCTGAGCATGTGACCAAAGTCTTCAGCAGTGCTGACAACTCGGCACGTACTTCCTCCAGATGTTCGATCACAGACATAATTTCTCCTGCTGCAGTAATCAATCAGCATTGATAAATCCTTGTTAGCAGCTATTTGTTTGTATTTCCATCTGCCATACTTTGCAGTCCGCTGAGGAACACAACAATGTACAGTTTGTTTTCTCCCAAACTCAATATTCAGCCGTGCTGCTAAAACTGAAAGCAAAGAAAAAACCCTAATACAACCCCAGTGAAAATATGGACAAACACAGTTTAGTACACATACACTGATGTCCTTAAATACTGTCTGAATGAATAAACAGATTCAGCAGTATTTCTTTACAATGTGTGAAAATCAATGCAATGAAATGAAATTAATAAAACACATCACATGGAGTTAGATATTTTCCTTTGTTCATGTATGTTATTTTATGCTTTGTACGGTGACCTTGGGTGTTTTGAAAGGCGTCTTTTTAAATAAAATGTATTAATTTTATTATTATCATTACTCATTTGTACTTGAATACAGTGACCATCTTCATGTACATGTGATGAATCACGTTTATTAAAGGTCATTTCTGAGGGCTACTCTACAATTTTCCTCATTCAGCCCAGTAATAGGATTAACCTTGCAAAGAGTGCCAATGAACCACTATTACCACCACAATGAATGGCAGCCATCATGGGGACAGAACAGAGGCTACAACAGGCTGCTGCACTCGACCTCAGAATTTAATTTGACCACACTCAGCAAACACACTCTACTATCTGATCTCTCGTATTCTATTACTGCATCTTGCTAACTCGGCCATTCTGGATGTCACTAACTCGGCTTCTTCTCCGGAGCCTTTGTGCTCCACTGTCTCTCAGATTAACTCATATCGCAGCGGTGCCTGGACAGCGTGACGTGTGTGGTTGTGCTGCTGCCGTGGTCCTGCCAGATGCCTCCTGCTGCTG
>NC_065529.1:28130856-28224067 GCF_006386435.1 Epinephelus moara
TGGAAGAGGGATCCCTCCTCAGTTGCTCTTCCTGAGGTTTCTACCGTTTTTTTTCCCCGTTAAAGGGTTTTTTTTGGGGAGTTTTTCCTTATCCGCTGCGAGGGTCATAAGGACAGAGGGATGTCGTATGCTGTAAAGCCCTGTGAGGCAAATTGTGATTTGTGATATTGGGCTTTATAAATAAAATTGATTGATTGATTGATTGAACACTTGGTCTGATTAAGTTTAAGTTTAAAGCAACAGTTTGACAATTTTGGGAAATATATGTATATTTAGAGTGAGAAAACTGAATTATCTTTTAGTACTTAAACATTTTTGTTGATTAACGACTGACAGATGACCATCACTGCGGACATTTATCCTTTCAAGATGGCGGCGCTGCCCCAGAATGCTCCATGATTCCCATTCCCTATCAAGCCCCAAGAAGCAGCGCCGGGCTTTGAAGCCGATTTTACATTTGGGCCAAAAGTGGAAATACACCATCCTTTACGTAATGCCATGGGGCCCAAAAAGACTCCATTCGGTAGACTTACATTGTGAAAGAGACGTCTGTAAATCAGTGAATACATTTTTTGAACGGTCAGACAACAGTTCCAAAGTCCAGAAGAGCAGCGCAATTAAATCATTTTTTCCGCCATTCACATTAGCGGAGCACTAAACCAGAAGTTAGCCGCGCTTGGTTGTAAGTCTCCTGCGTGCATGCTCCAGTGGTGAAGTGGCAGTTGATGAGGTGGTTGTACTAAGTAGATGGGTAGGTTGCTGAGGAGGAAGTGGGTATCATAGACTGTAAAAATAATGGACGTAGCCATCGTGACGTCATCCATTGGTTTGTTGACTGCTGTTTTGAGGCTCCGAGGTTTGGCATTTTGGCCCTTGCCATTTTGGATTTTTGCCAACCAGACATGCAAATATTTGGACAAGAGGGTGGAGCTGTGAAGGAGCGAGGGGTGGATCAGATTGAAGTAGCCAGAGGACCCTACGCACACCCACCTACACTGGCAACCTGACTGAAGGCTGCACCCGGCTTTGCCTTGCTAAATCGCCGCTAACAAAGTTAGCTTCCATAATTCGAGGTAAACGTTACAGATGAGTATTAAAGTAATCTTAGTGATTTTAGGTAATTGCATACATGTCCACATTTGGCAAATATTGGTGGGTATACTGTAAAAACTCACAAAAAGAGGTGTGTATACCCTGAATACCTGCGTATACCCGCGACTACACCACTGGGCCCCACGGTGTGGAAGATCTGGATAATTTCATGCTGCGCAAACCCAGGTGCTGCTGAACAACTTTCATAGGAATGAATGGGGGCCTGCCTCCAATGCTGTATCCAGGTCTCTATTCATCCATGTTCCCTATATCAGTGGTAACCATCGTATGAGCAGCGGTGGCGATGAGCTCGCCAGTGGGATACACACATGCACTAACATGCACATGTAGACAAACCAGTTTACCACAACAAACCACAGAGAAGCTCAGATCACTCCAACACCAAGTGTGACTTCTCTGCCCAGGATGCAATTACTTCACTATATCTTCACATAGAAAATAGTTGTTAGGTGATATATTGCTGCTCTGAATGTTGCCTGCAGAATCTTTAAATAGTAAAGCTCCTGTCTCATTAAATTGTTTGCTCTGCTGTTTCTCCTGTTTAACACTAAAAAACAACATCTTGTACAAACCACTTAGATTTTGTCCTTGTGTCTGAATCATCTCTATCTTGACCTTTAAGCTGTTACACACGAGCAGCAGTATGAGCTGCACTCTCAGCTGGTTTTGCTGCAGAGTCAGTGCCAGGTGCACTGTTTCTCTGTGACAACACAACTTTCTTTTACTCTATCATTGTTCTCTAGCTTTGCTGGCCTATTGGACCAGAAGCACAAAGAAGCTGTTCTCTTGAGTGCAATAACACCATAAACGCTCTCTACACTTCACTTGTGAGTGAGAAAGAGGTGCAAGGGAGGCTGAGGAAAACTTCACAGATGGATCTAAACACCAGTTAATTATTTTAAACTGTGGAGAAAATGAGTTTTGTATGTTGAAATAAATTCACAGGTACCTAAGCAATAGTAAAGGCGATACTTTTTTGCCAGTATATCTGTGATACATTCACAAACAAACGAAACAAATGTTAATAACAACTTACACATCAACCAGTATGACCATATCTTTGGGCGATGAGGCTCCCTGGATGTACCTGTGACAAAGCAAACAAGAGGATTCAATACGTCAGCCCTGAAAATCTACAGCACCTGTGATAGGCTGACATGAAACGATGTTTAAAGCAGCACACTGTACCAGGGTCTCCTCCTGACATCATACAAGTCGATTTTATCGGGGGCTTTCCAAGGTGTGGCTGAGAAAAACACACATAAAACACCACTGAAAATTCACTAACATTAGGTTAGGAAGCGCAGCACAACGATGGTTGATCAAATCTACCTGGGTAGTAGCGAGTGACACCCGTTGCACTCCCGAACGCTTGCCACAGCAGTGACGGATCCTCCTGACTGTTCTCCATGAACACTTTCTCCAGTGCCTGCGTCCAGTTCAACTCATTCAGAATGACTGGAGCTGAGGGGAGAGGAGTTAAACATCTTAGATATGCTCCTTTAAATATGTAAAATAAGTACATCACACATATAGGGCATCTTTTCATGCAGCTGAGTAATGAATAGAATCATCAGAACTTCACTTGCCTCCTTTATAAATATCTGTGGGGATCTGCACAGCTGTGTAGGAATAGTTGACATTGTTTTTGAAGTTCGGATCATAAACAAACTCCAGCTTGATGTGCGAAGGGTTTTCCACCTCTCCTTCTCCATCCATGGAGTACTATGAGAACATCAGAGAGTACACATGTTACATACACCTTCATCTTTTCATCAGCACTAACATAACGACACCTTTACCTCTACTCCAAATTAAAGTTGCCAGTTGTTTTATAGTCTGTTTAATTCAATGAGACACTTACAACACATCAAAAAATCTCCATCTGTCGAGTAGCCGCAGTAAATATAAACAAATCAAACAAATCTGTTCACTCACATAATCCAGCTCCGCCTTGGAGTCATAATATGCCATGTCCAGCTCCTGGGAGGAAACAGATGCAGATATGAGGAGGCTGCACTGTTGGCAACCGTGAAACAACATGAGGACTAGTAGTCATACAGTATGTACAGGTCAGGTCAACCTCTAGACGACACATGGAGGCTACTTAATTAGGATTAAGACTAAAGATTGTTTTGATTAATCATAATTAATGTTCACAAACAACTAATCATGTCAATCCCCAAACTGTACTTTTGGTATTTGTACTTAAATTTATCTGCCTCTCAAGTCTTTTGTTAGCTTCAAATATGGACATGATACACGCTGTTTAAGGATAACCCAGGCTGTTTATAAAAAAAACAAAAACATTAATAAACAACAAAAACATTTGATGTGAATAGTTGCAGTCAAAATCCATGATGGATTAAAGGTTTCACGAAGAAAAATTCAGTTACCAAATGCATTTTATTGTAATTGTAAATGTGTCAAACGTAGCAGCTTATTACAGAGAAGTGAAAGTTTTTTGACTGACTACAGGCGCACAACAGCATCATAACCTGTAAGTAATAGACCACCATTTACAATAATGATAATGAGCTCATTACAGCCTCTTTCCTGATTTCTGCCACTTAGATAAGCTGCAGTTTAACATGCACATGGGAGAAGTTTGCCTGAAGGGTTTTCATCCAGGATTCCTTTCTGGCAGAAAACCCTTCAGGCAAACTTCTCCAAACAGCAATTTACATATTTGTCTGTCCAGACTCATATTTGTATTGACAACTATGAGGGAATTTCATATAAGGTATTACATGGTTGCTTCACACCCACCTTCCCTCCAGCAGCAAAGCAGATCTATACAATCAGCACAGTTTCAAGGTGAGCACCCAAGACTAGTGTCACCATTTCAGTATCTGACTAAATGTTTGCCCCTCTGTGTTATGACTTCGAATAACGGCCATAAAAGTGTTTTACAGAATATTATTGTGTCACAGTGAAGTTGACCTTTGATTTGATTGATTTGATGTTATCCTACTAAACATTTTTGTCAAATTATGTCATTGTTTGTGTATGAATTCTTTAGTTATGGCCAAAAACCATCATCACTGAGTCCAAGTGGACGTTTGTGCCAAATTTTAAGAAATTCCCTCAAGTTGTTTCTGAGATATTGTACAAGACAAGATATTATAGAGTGAAAACTAAATGTTTCTGCGCAGTTTTTTTTTCACAACACACACCAAAACACTTGTGTTACAGACAACATTAATCAGAGATGTTGGTCAGTAAATTACACTAACATTTTGTTATTTCGTACAAGAAAAAGAATTAAAAATGCTTCTATGTTAATGCAGTTAAAGGTCTAGAGCGGTGGTTCCCAACTGGTCCAGCCACGGGGTCCAGATTTCTCCTTAATCACTAGATCAAGGACCACACAGTTTAATATATCGAGCGTCATGCTTGCGTTTGGCCATGTCGTTGAGCTAGTTTGTCTCTGTAAAGTAGCGGTCCATTTACTTACTCTAAAGCAGGAAATGGCACTTCAAAATAAAAGCTATGCGCCAGGAATTCACTGCACTACAAACTTGAAATGTTTGCGAGTCACTTGCGGTCCATTCAGAATGGGCACACGACCCACTTTTGGACCGCGACCCACCAGTTGGGAACCACTAATGTAGAGTGTAGGATTTAGTGGCATCTAGCGGTAAGGTTGCAGAACTGAAACTTCTCCTGTGTGCCACGTGTGACAATGCAATTGGTCCTGTCCAGAGCCAGTGTTTAATTTGTCCGTTCTGGGCTACTGTAGAAACAACATGGCAGACTACATGGAAGAGGACCTGCTCCGTATGTAGATATAAATGGCTCATTCTCGAAAACAGAATCCTTTTTTTCCAAGTGATAATACTCTAATGAAAACAAAGTTATAAATATTATATTTCATTTCTGCCAATAGATGCCCTTAAATCCTACACACTGGACCGTTAACTTGAATAAATAACTTCATTTAAAAAAGCTGCAAACTCTCAAACACTTCTCTCACAGCCTCTGCTTCTCACAGAGGCACTAAAAGCCTCAAATCCTTGCATTTGTTAGGCTGTATCTACCAAATGTTTGCTATTGTTTTCTGCAGAGTTCTGTCACATTATGAATCAGTAGACAGGCTGTAAGGCTTGGATGGAGCAGCGCCATCTGTTAGTCTTAGTTTCTGAAGAGACATAACATACTTCAGAGTAAGCACGACATCGACTCGGAGGCTGCTATGCTCCTATTTTTGGCCTGTTCTGATTCCAAAATCTTATCTCCACAGAGTTCCTTACCCTATATTACATTTCAAGTAAGTATGACAAGTTTGTCTTCTTGCTGTTAGTGTTATGGATCTCCCGCCCTCAGAGGAGTACAGCTCTGAACACATCCAGCCGTTACCAGCCGGTATTCTTTATCAGCCAGTCCAGAGAAGTGACACGGCTCATCCTCCTTGTTAACTTCTCCTGAGAGATCTGCCACTTTACATCTGAGCCTGTCAGCAGGGCTTCATTCCTCCAGCAAATGTTTCATCTGTCTTGTATAGGATAAAAATGTCCTGAATGATTCTATAGGAAATGTTTAGGGGTGGGAATTGACTCAAAAAATGATACTGGATTGAAGAAAGCCAGCACAATATTTCGGCTCTGACTCCAGTGGACTGTGCCAAAAAACTGACTCCTGTCCTTTGCCCATTGTGCTGCAAATGAAAAACAACTGACAGTTTAGCTAACTGGTCTTGATGAGGATCACCATCTGAGTATGCAGCTGTTTTTTTTGTAATTTATTCAAGTAAACTGTATTAACTCACTACAGTCTTCTTCCTGCACAAAAGTAAGTGAAACTCACTGACCAACGTCACTGGTTGAATCTTTTTTCGTAAAACAATTCTATCTTTGTAATCTGAGACAAGAATTGCAAAGAAATGTTCAGTTTTTAGTCTCTTGTCTAAGATTGTTTTTGGAATCAGCATTCCATCATCATACTGTACACGTACTCTTAATATAACAGTGTAGTGACTCATGGTTAAAATTAGGGCATCCTAAAGCAATAGTTTGACATTTTCGGGAAATGCACATTGTCACCTTCTTGCTGAAAGCTAGACGAGAATATCTATACAGCTACAGCTATGACATAGTTATCTTAGCTTGGCATAAGCACCAGCCTGACTCTGCACAAAAGTAACAAATAGACAGTGGTTTAATGGTGGGTTACGTGCGGCACTATTTCCAGCCAGGTGCAGCAAATTTCTGGATATATGACACGTTAAGACAAAAACTTATAGTGTGGATGTGGCATCATGTGAGCTTCATACATATGGATGGGTTAATACAGTTTCAGAAATAATCTCCGTCCATACTAACATGCCTGGAAATGCATATCACATGACCATTCACACACACTTGAGGATGTAAACAGGAAGCAAGTTGGTTGGTGGTTGGTTGCTTGGTTATGGAGAATACTACAGAGATGGCAAAAAATACGACCTGAGATTTCTTTGCTCACACCAACAAAGAGGTGTAACTGTTACAAAAGTAACGCATGGGTATAAGGCAGACAAGGAAGGAAACAGATTGGGAGTCATTAGAACGCAAATATGGCGACACATCAGAGCAGTACCGGGAGTGTTATTCATTACTGGAGGAAGCCACAGCTACCCAAGAGGGATGAAAACACAAAAGATATGTAGGCCTAGCTTTAATGTTTTGGCTTGACACATTGCGACTGATGAAAACCAATCAGGAAGCAAACATGGGTGTCTGTGTAATGCTTCTAAAAGTCTTAGTTTTCGCCCGTCTAGACTAAAGCGCAACCCCAAAGGTTTCAAAATAAAACATGGTCGGTAGTGTTGCCAAAGGTCTCTGGTTTTATGGGTTTAAAACACTGGAGTAATGTGGACGCTAGGTATGAAAGTAGCAATATGCATTTTAAAACGAAAACGTAATAGCATGGATGTAGCCTTAGAGGTGCTGGTAGGCAGATTTTGTTACCTTGGAACAGAGCCAGGCTAATGGTTTCCAGGTCTTTATGCTAAGCTATGCTAACCAGCTGCTGTTGCTTCACATTTCATGGACAGGCATGAGAGTGCTATCAATCTTCTCATCCAACTATCAGAAAGAACAAAAGTGAGTATTTCCCAATATGTTAAACTATTCTTATTATGTTAGATACATATTTCACAGCCAGAAAAAATACAATTCATTTGTGGTTGCTTTTTATACCATATAATATCTACTGGATATGAATCGTATCCAGCAGATATTGGAAAACTCAGTGGAAGGCAGGAAATCAATCTAAAAGCCGAGGGCAGTCTTAGGAAACTGTCTGACAGTGTGGTAAAGTGCTCACTGTTTTCAGTGAATGGGCTAAAACACTCAAAACCACCAGTGTCTTTTTAAATGACAGAGGGATTCACTGCCTCAAAGAGGGACGTGAGAGGCCATGTGAGAGGATGAGGTTAACCCCATCTCACTTTGTTGGGCAAATGAAGCAGACCGAGTGGAAAAGTGGAATGCCAATGTGTGTAGGACTCAACCGAACCGCACGGATGAGTGCACTTGGTCATCTGTTTCGCCCAGCTGAGCGCTTGGGGAGCTGCTCAGCTGACTGGTGTAAATGTTCTGTCTTTCTCAGGTCGTCCCATTTAGAGTCACAGCGCTCAGAGACATCAGACCCATCTGGTTTGAATTTACATCAGTGGTTAAATTTGACTGCGTAACATTTCCATTACGGGAGGAAATGAGGATAAAAAAATCCCACACAACAGAGAAATGGAAGTTTTTGGTTTGCATACATGAGAAAAACAATATGAAGGGGTCTCAATGGTATTGATCAGATATAGGATTGTTCTGTACTGTATATCAAGGGCTCTCAATAATGCTGACAATGTGATCAAAATTTACAAATTCATTATTCTAACTGCAAATATGATGTTATTTAAGATTTTACCTTGATTCCATCCTGCCATAGATGCTCTCGCTGGAGCCGCTCAGCTTCACTGGCTAACCTCTGCAAGAAAACAAAGAACAAGTCACATCAGAGGAGCAGGTACAGTGACATGTCTGATTTCTCCTTATCAAAGGGAGGAACACCGTGAGGCATCAGGCTGAGGCAGAAGTGGGTTTACTGGCTTTTGGGAATAATGTTTCCCTGCACTTTTTACCACAGGAGAGCCGTTCAGACAGTATCAGGAATAACATCAATCAAATACTTTTCTATCGATGTCTCATTTTTTTGCTTCTAATTTGCAAATCCTATAGCCATCCTGAAGCTACTCAGTTCTAAATCAGTCAATAAAACAAGGTAAAACTCTGTATTTATGGTCTGGAATCAAAGAACAATAACAGACGTTTTTACAATGTATGAATTAATGTCAGAGAGTGACGTCTATATCATTTGATGTGTGTGTTGCAGAAATAGTTTGCCTGGTCATCTTTGAAAGATGGAACAAATCAAATTTTAATTTTCATCCCACACATCGAACACTCGGTGTCTCTAAAATGTATATGTAATACTATATTATTATTATTATCATTATCGCATGAAATCTTATTGAATCTAAACTTAAACATCACAGCAGTGTGCATGCGTTGTCCTGCATGCAGCCTGCTGCATTATTGTATCGTTACTGACGGTGATGGTACAGTAATTCTGTGCAACTGTAGCCTTAATTGTAAAATGATTTGAGGAATAATGAAACTGCTGCTACATTCTTTGAACTAATATCCTAATTTATTCTGATTTAACCCTATGAAACCTGGAGCGACATCCCTTCCATAAGTCACAGACGCCTTTCGTCAGTATTTAAACCATTGAACCTGAGCAAACTGGTGCAATTTCTTTCAAATTCATGTGAAAAAAACTTGAAACTTGAGAAATGTCCTAAAAATTGCAAAAAAAATAATAATAAAATGAAAAACAAAACAAAACAAAAAAACATAGATTTAGAAATGTAAAAAAAACTGCAAATAAAAGAAAAAAGCTAGGGAAAATCTACATTTATAATTAGTTACTATTACTATTGTGATGGTTTAAAACTATGTTACATAATTATTATTATTTTTAAGTATTTTTTCCAGGTAATTTCCTTGTTTGTTTCTTTCTTTTTTAATTACTAATGTTCTTGTTTTTAAAAGAAATCAAGCCAATTTGCTCAGGTTTCAAAGGGTTAAAAAAATCTTGCATTTATATTCAAAACACTTTGTAATATAATGCACATATTTCTTACTCTCCACTCTTACTTTTATATTTATTTCATTTTATTCATTTAACAGGGACAGTGCACAGCTACTTAGCTGCACCAGAGTTAGCTATGAGCTCTTTTTCATTTATAGTCCCTGGGCAGGAAACAGAAAATAATTTCTCTGCTAAAAGACACTATTATATAAAACACACAATTACAAAATTGAACACATTCATGACACAGCAGCTTCAGCAATGACAATAACAAGACAACACAACATCAAGTCATCACAACAATAACAACAGCAACAACAATACAACTACAACACTACGATCCCACAACAGCAACAATAACACTACAACATTAAAATATAACAAGATATTGTTTTATGTATTGTAGCATTGTGTAAATATTCTTATATTTTTACATACTTCTTATTTTCTGTTTTCTTATAAATCTCTATGCTTATATATAAGAGCAACTGTAATATATCCTGATTTCACACCCAGAGATCAATAAATTAGTAATAAGCTATTACTTAATTACTTAATTACTCAACACTGGAAAATGTAGTTCTGACAGACATCACTTGCAGAAAACAAGAATTTACAGTTAAAAGCATACAGAGAAATAAGTAGAGGATGAAATAGTTAACTGTAACAATAAAGAGTTTCATACTGACATCGAGTGCTTTGCGCTTCTTAGCCAGGAGCTTCTCTATATCTGAGGCCACCTTCTCCACAATCTTCCGAGGCTGATTCCTCACCAGACTGAACCTCCGTCTTTCTTCGTTGTATATCTGTAAATTTTTAATGGACATAGTTAAAAACTCAAGAGCAATAAGAGCTGAAGAGTCACTCTATTAGGTCTGTTTCTGCTGACCTCATGTCCTGCTATTGACTTTTTGTGGCTTTTGACTTATTGTCTGAGCTGACTCAACAAACATCTGTGTTACCATCAGTGCAGCTGATTGTTCTGGGCAATATTTGGTGTTATTAGAGAATAATAATTTACAAGTGTGTATTTTGTAAACCTGAGAAACAACCACTAAAGAAAATAGATGATGAGAAGTTAGAGGCATCTCAACAATCCTGATGATAATTCAAAGCTCATGAATTTGCAAAAGCAAATGCTTTTTATATTTAAATCCTGAGGACACAGGGGGAACAGTCACTTGTTGTGTTTGTGTGTTCAGTCCAAATCTAAATATGGATCCTTTCATGTAATCTATTCACACACAATGTCTGTTGTCTCTGAAGGAAGGTTTCACTGAAGAATCACATTACTGGAATTTCATACCAAAATGACACAGACACCATGTGGCATTTATTCTCTTGGCCATGAAATCATCTAATAATAATAAAAACATTTTAGATACAGGAACAGTTTGGTTGTTGAAAGAACAAATCTTGAAATTGCTTCTGAAAAAAGATAATGGAGCATTTTGGAATCAAAGATAAACACATCGACCTAAAAACATCATCCTGCATGACTGCTACATGTTATTGAAATGGATGTGAAAAAAACACTTAAAGCTGTTAACTGTTGCTTTAACGACAAAGTATGACTTTGTCTTGTGAAGCGGGTGTGAGATTTACAGGATGATTATGAGGTTTAACATCTTCTACTCCACCGCTCCCTACCAAAGACACATTTCTGTCTTTTTTAGGTGGGTACAGGGAATTTTATGAGGAGCTCAACACCGTGTGTGTCAGGTGTTTCTAGTCATAAATCTGTAATAAACATTGTGTTCCATTCAAACTTTAATTTTTAGAGTTTAGGGGCGTAGAACATTATGCTGGAAGTATCTGATGTCCATTCCCATGCTCAAGTATGTTTCATAAGTTGTTGCAACAATTTTTGTTGCGACAGATTTGATGCAATTTTTAAGCAATTTTAACCACTCGAGAATTTATAAAAAAAATTCTCAAAAATCCCTCCAAAATATCACATTAAGACCCCAAGGCCTTGAGGAACAACATGCTGTGATTTGGTATCAAAAAAGACATTTTTAGATTTTGGTAAGAATTCCATTTTTTAGTGATTGGATGGCGAGCACCTTTGTTCTGGAAACTGCTCAGATACCCCTTTATAGTAAATATACCTATGAAATCCATACATCCTTTGAGTGCCCGAGGTCTCTAGTTTGTGGCTGTAAAGTTTCATAGGGCTGTGATTATTGTAGAGGTCACAACAGGTCATTTTATACAGTGATGTCTGTTTTAAAGAAATGACACTACAATGACACAGCTACTGTGGGGATTAACATCACAACACATGAACAAAAAAAAACTGGGCTCAGTGAATCCACAAGAGTCTCAGCTTTCCAGTCATACCAAATTTATACAATTCCAACACTGTTTAGGAACCCCTTTATACAGACATTTTCAAATACAATAGACGAAAATAACACAGTTGTACTGCAAGCAAAAAACTACATGTAACCATAAAGTGGTCATGTCTGTAAAGGAAAGAGCGTGTTGTGAAAATGCCAGTTTTTCTTTACCAGAAGTTAGAAGCTTAAAAACTCAGCCCGCTATAGTCTCAGCCTAATATTTTTGTGCACACTTATGACTGTATGCTCAAGGACTTCTAATGCTTGCTGTGATTTGCTCTATTTTATTCCGTCATAGTTTGGAATCTTGTTTCCAATCAGGACAACATACATGGTGGTCAGGTTAGTGTTAGCATATTCTTTTGTTTGCATTTTCACCTTGAAATTGACCTTTAACATCACTGGTGTTTACGAGTTGTACATATCCAGATCTGCATGTCAAAGTACAGCTGTGGTTTGCATTCACTCAATCAAACAATACAACAGTTGTTCTTTAAGAGAGTTGTTCTTAACCAGGGGTCTGGGGATGCACAGGGGTCTTTGAGGGAGTTCCAGGGAGTCCCCAGAAGAGTAAGAGTAAGAGTGACTATTCTGATCATAGGTTTGACGTCCTCCACAGTTATCTTCCCAACTAGGGATGCATGATAATGTTGACACGTCATCGGTATCGGCCGATAGAATCGCCTAACATGCTTTTTCTTATTTTGCACAATGAATGTATATTATAAACATTGAAAAGCATTGTATTTCATGTCTCCATCTGCTGGTGGGCCATCAGAATAAGAGTATGCATGCATGATATGATGGTAATTTCACTACAGAAGAGACTTGATGATCACTAAAACTAGGTGGGGAAAAAAGTGGATATATTGATATCAGTATCGATTGGCCGTTACAGATCAGTATATCAGGTATCAGCAAAAAAATACAGTATCTTGCATCCCTGCTACCTACCCAACTGTAATTAACAACTCTAAAATTCTGGTTTCAGTTATATCTAACAAAGAAAATCTTTTCAGTTGGAATAACCTGAAGCAAAATCTTAACAAATGGAAGTCTATGGGGTAATGTGTATCAATTTAGGGTCCTTGAGACTAAAAAGAGAACCTCTGGTTTAAAACACTCAGTAATGTCAGCCAGCTGCTAAAAACACCTTTGTCAGTTAATTCATCACTCATGGTGGCGATATACTGAGAGACTTTGGGCTCTAGTTTCCCGGCGCAGCGCAGGTGGCGCAGGGTGGCGAACCCCGCGCAGAGCTAGTTCCGAGCAGCGCAACCCGAGGCGCGCTCAGTTTGGTAGTTTGGCAGACCGAAGTGCGCTGAGATGGGTGTGGCGGCGCAGCAGGGGGAGGTGTCGACAGATCCAGCTTGGCGCAGTGACAGTTTCGTGCCAAAAGGCTTCGCCGAAGGTGCGCTAAAAGCTCGCCAGCTGAAACCAGGTCTACTGTCAGCGCAGGGGGAGCGCAGCCGGTGTAAGCCGAAGTTTGGCTGACCGGCGGACAGTGCGCACACGTCACCAAAACCTCACAGGCAGGTTTCCAGAATATCAGGCACATTAACGATGCAATAAATACCCAAAAAACCACTATTCAATGCAACTATCTGCAATCAGCACATAAATGTATCTCTATATCGACTGTCCCGTCACATCTGATGTCAGATCAAAGGGGATTGGCACCGTTTGGCACGTTTGGCACGCGTAATGGAAACCCAACCTGATTTGATTAACACAGCTGCAAACTAATGAGTTCACATCCCTCTCAGCCAACCACAAACAGCCACAGCATCAGATAGGGAGTATATATTCAGCATCTGTCATCTTAGAAAAGTCAAAAGAAAAGAAACAGAGTGAGACTGCGAGAGAGAAAGAGAGAGCGCACGCGCGCGCACGAGAGAAACGCAACATTGATTTACAATTGTGGTGACCTCCTCCCAGGCTACCTTTGCATCATCAGCCCATGGAGGTCTGCTCGTAGTTCCATACATTCGGACACTGCGAGCTTGGACCTCCCGGACCAAAACATAAGTTTCCTCCTGGGAGAAGTTTGGCCGTCTGACGCTGCTGCTCTCTTCTGCAATGGCGAATTGAGTAAACTCTCATTACACCTTCGCGCGGCGTATTTAAGGGCGAGGAGAGGGGCTCATTTGATTGGTGTGATGTGTGTAAACCCCACTCCACGCCGTCTCTCCTCCCTCTTTCCGACTTGCGCCGGTAGGAGGGATGGAGGTGGGAAAGAGGAGTAGCTGCGCCAGGGCGCACGGTGTGCCAAACTTACAAAATCCGCCTGGCCACAACCAGTTGGCGAAGTGCAGGTGAGCTGCGCCCCCGCTGCGCCCGGTCTGCGAAACTAGAGCCCTTTATGTTAAACACGACAGGGCAATGTGCTTGCAAACAGGAATTAATGTACACTGAGTACCAAAATCATCATTAAAATTAAAATCACATGGCATTTTCAGAAAAATAAGCCTTACCCAGGCAGGCCACATTAAGCCCTTTGTTGTGGCTCCAAACTGACATCCATAGAAAAGTTTGGTCTCATTTTGAAGTAGAGCATCTGCAGATTAACTCAGCACTCACACAGTCTGTCCTGCACTGCCTGTTACCCACCCACATCCCCCCAGACACACCTAGTGGAGATCTGCACTCTGGGTGCACTTTTCTAGTTGCATTCTGAATTGGGACTTAAGTTTACAGATTCACCCAGATTCTGCTCTTAAAGCTCTTCTCCAGAGGACCTGAAGTTAAATTAGACCACACATGGAAACACATCACAGTTTACTTCAGAAATGTGGCCTTTCAACATGCTCACAAAGTATTCCTTATGATTTCTTACTCCAGAGAACTTTATGGGTCACCAGGAGACATCTGGGAGTGACACTGAGCGGCATGAACTGCATGAGCAAATGTCCAAGTAACTATTTAACTAACTTGTAACTTTGTAGACAGTTTGATGCAGAGAAAGTTTGGTGCCTTTTAGTATGAAATACTGCCTGTATGCAAATGTCTATTCACAAAGAGGAACTTTATAGCTCTAGTTGGCAGCTGCCCACATCCAGATCTCTCCAAAAACAAACAACACCTTTTATTACAGGCACTGTTTTGCCTGAAGTATCTTTTTACACAAATATTGTCTTCCACTGTATATTATTACACACACGAACCGTGCTGACTGGGAGTTCAAGAGGTTCGTTGTCATCATTTATGCAGGGACAAGATGCCTGCAGTATCCTGCTATAAGCTTCAATCTCTGCTGGGTTTTAGGCCATCAGACTCTCTACCTCACGAGAAAAGATGTCAGAGAGAAGATGAAGAGAGACAGTGACCTGGATGAATATATTTGGCAATCCTGCATACTGTATGACTGCCCTGTCCCTATAAATGGACTTCATCAAATGGACTTCAAGACATCCCTCAAGTTGTGTACTGACCAGATGCTTCATTGGCCGAAGTCACACAGATGGAAACATGCAGTAATGAACAGGGTGTTTCTGTGAAGTGGGTGCTGTTGGAGAAGAACTAGGTCCTGTGTGATATATATTTAGAAGCAAGATGCACAACTGACGATAGATAAGATGCAGATAAAGCAAACCAGCCAGAAATGGGACCAGGAAATGTCCATGGTATCACATAAACTCCCCTAAATTAATATGTAAGCCTTAAAGAAATACTGCACCCACAAAACGACCATCTGTATATCAATACTTATTGTATGTTGTGCTGAATTTATTAAGAACACTTTGTCTTTCCCACCTGCCTCCACAATGAACGGAGAATCCAAAAAAGGCGAACACTGTTCATGAATTAAACAGAGACCAAGTTTTACGACAGAAAAACTATATTAAAACAATCTTTTACAAACTCTCGCACAACTCGAATCCCAGTCTCATTTATCCAGTTGTATCCTCAGTACTTCACATACACATGCATTAACGCAAAAATGTTACGATTAAAAACACTTGTGCCTGCAATTAATGCACCTTGAGCATGCCTGACCACATGCTTGCATATGAGCTCTGCTTAAGCAGACTTCAAACAGACGCATGCCCGCATACATGCTACTTGGGGGTGCATGAGACTGTTTGCACTGACATGTTTTAAATACTAAGGTTGTAGCAGAAAATACATGTCTTTTCTGTTCAAGATGAACTATGTATGCTCGTGCTCAGGCATGCTCAGGGCCTGCTACTAGTAGTCTTTTAAATTGTAACGCTTTAACAAAAATTCTTGTATTTGGGAAGTACCGAGCATACAACTAAATAAATGACACTTGGATGATACTGCATGAGCTGTGTGGGTTTGTAAAAGGATGTTCTGATATAGTTTTTCTGTTGTTAAACGCAGTCCCCCTTTACTTAAAATTTATTAAGACTGTTGGCCTTTTTTGGATTCTCTGAGCTCATACACAAGCGCATGCTCAGGCATGCTAGGGGCACACTACTTGAAGGCAGGCATGATTTTAATCGAAACGTTTTTGTGTAAACGCATGTGTTACTGCAGTGCTGAGCATACGACTGGATAAATGACACTTGGATAAGAGTTGTGTGAGAGTTTGTAAAACGATGTTCTGATATAGTTTTTCTGTTGTCTAACCCACTTCCAGTTTACTTTAAATTTATGACGACTGTTTGCTTTTTTTGGATTCTCTGTTCACCATGGAGGCATGTGGGAAAAACAAAGCTTCTTTCATGAATTCAACACAACACACAGTAAGTACTGATAGTAAAATGGTGGTCATTTAGCAGGTGAAGTATACCTTTAAAGGTCTAGTGTGGATTGAGCGACAGCTGGCGGTGAGGTTACAGATTTCAACCAACTGAAACTTCTCCTGTCTGCCAAGCTTAGAGAATAACTATGGTGGTGAAAATGTGTATGGCCCTATCTAGAGCCAACGCTTGGCTTGTCCATTCTGGGCTACTGTTGAAACAACATGGCAGACTCCTTGAAAGAGGACTCGTTCCTTTTTCAGATATAAACAGCTCATTTAAGGTAACAAAAACAAAACAATTCTTATTTTCAGGTGATTATAAACTAATGAAAACATAGTTATGATTATTAGATTCGATTCTGCCAACCCCAACCCCCCCCCCCCCCCCCCCAAATCTTACACACTGAACCTGTAATTTAAATTGTCTTACTCGCTGTATAGCTGTTGGTTAGTCTGTTTGGTCCAGACTAAAATATCTCAACAACATTTAGATGGATTGCCATGACATTTGGTGCAGACATTCATGCTCCCAAGAAGACGAATGTCACTGAAATGTTGAGAGTTTGGGTACAGCCTATGTGTGTAGGAGTAATTTTGTTCCATGTGGTAAATGAGAGAAGAGTGAATGTGAAAGAGACTGTGAGAAAGAACTAGAGTGTTTACTGTGCAAAGAGAATCATGCAGCATGGAAAGCTACCTGTCCAAAGGAAAGTAACAGAGACAGAAATGACCAGGGCTAAATCTGAGAAAAGACTGAGGAAGATGGTAAGATATGGCATGGTAAAGCGAGTTTTTTGCAGAGAAGTTGTGTGTAATTGCAGCCAGAGGGGAGGTGGGCGACGCATGGATCGAGGGGATGGCAGAAGTTGTGTGCTTTGGTCAGTGCTCTGTCAGTGGTGGTAGTGTCAGTGAGGGCTGGCAGGTTCGAAATGGGGAGGCCAATTATTTTAGAGGATATGTTGGTGATTTTTAGGAGCTTCTGTCTATTTGTGAGAGTAAGAACAGTGAAATAATAGGTGGCGCAGTACAGGAGGATGGGTTCATAACTGTTAAAGCGTTTATGGATGTCTGTGGTGTGGTGATCAAAGCTCAGTTTATTGTGCGGGATGAAGCCGAGGTACTTAAAGCTCTCCATCAACTCCACTGGTTGGCCGTTGATGGAAGTGGAGCAATGACGGTTGGTGAGTTTATTGTGAAAGATGAGCTCCTTTATCTTGGAGATGTTAAGGAGGAGGTGACTGTCAACAGGGGTGCGGACGTTGTTGTCGCAGCAGAGCATGCATCAAAGTAATTGCAGACTGCAGTTTAAATCCAGTAGTTGGAGGTAATGCAACATTTTGAATGTCAACCACCATTAAAAACCAAAGAAGAAGAAGAGGAAGGTCAGAATCTGCTGTCTACTTCATGGATTGTACTGGAGGATAAACTCACTGACTTCAGTGATCCCCTGACTTTAAAATTTTGTTGTCCAGTACTTTGGTTTATGCCCTGATACCTGCAAAACTAATGACATCACCTTCATCCTCAGCTGTACTTTGTCTAAATGCTAACTACCAAATGCTAACCTAGGATAGTGAACATGGCAAACATTATACTCTCTACACATCAGCGTGTTAGCATCATTACTGTGAGCATGTTAGCATGTCCTAAGCACTGAGCTTACAGCACCACTGTGCCCATCTGTACGTCCATGGGCTAGTACTGTAGGTCTTAAAATAAGGTGTGGTCAGTTGCAGTGTTGGCATATTGTGAGGCAGCATTCGTGGACAGTGATTGTGTCATTGACCAACAAAAAGTTTAAAGTCAGAATGGTGCAGTATTTTCCTGCTATTTAAAGGGCACTTTATTTAGATAGTAAGATGTGTCAACACACGTGGGTTCATAACCATTATAAACCATTTATAAACCAAGATGACCCACTATAGAATTTATTTCCGGTATCTCTTTCTTGTGGGTTTCAGTGCTGCCTCGCCCCTTTAGGAGACTAGCGGTGGTCCTGAGTCTATTCATTCCAATAGGAGAAGGGAACGTGAGTACAGATTATGACCGTTTCCTACGCCCAATAGTCACTGAAGTAAATGTTGGACCCATTTTTCACAAGCCTCAACCCCTCTAGACATTCTAACACGTAAATGGCATACTTTCAGACAAACAAATCAGAAGAAAATTAACTTTAAGATATGTCTCCATTTTAGCAAGACACAGACTTCAAGCTAGCAGATAAAAACGAGCAGCATAATAAGGAACAAACATTAAATCTGTGCTGTAACTAGTGTTGTATAGTCAATAGTGTTTTGAATCTGATTTCATTCATCCATGTCAATGGTTAATACACTTCCAAACAAGGTGGGGGTATGTCAGGCTGAAACAACCATGCCCACTGAGGAGACAGGAAGTGTATACCATTTCGTACCAGCGGCGCAGCTTGTGATGGGGTATCTTCTGTTATAGACTATCTTTGATAATGCCCATAAACTCTGCTTGTTACACACAAGGACACACAGATGGGTTGCGCGTGGGCGAAATAATAATATATCATTGATGGGGAAAATAGTAATTACAATCTATGAAATTTGAACATAGCAGAGATCAGAGCAGAGCTGCTGTCGGACTCCCCATTAAAAAGGATGCTGTGCGTATTTACTCACAAGGACCAGTGTAACTTTACTGATCATTTCAGAGGCTAAAAGTTTAGTTGTACTTCCTCTGTCAAATTTAGGTTTTTGGTTTTGATGCTTAAATTTCCCACGATATTAAATGCCGTGACACTACCACTTTTTTTTTTTGCATTACTCTCAGCAGATAAATGTTTGGTGCAGGCTTTTAAAGGGAACGGGAGAAGACTCTCTCTGGTTGAATTCATGTTATTCCCAGAGCACACCTATGATTCACTAATGGACTAAATACAACCCCTTAGCCCCATTGCACCTTACTTTGTGCTCAGATTTTGAACCATTTAAGTAGCAAAAGTGGAGTTGGACATGCCTTAAATGCACTCGTCAAATGCACTTTATACCATGTGCTATTGATCATTTGAATAGAGCCTTTAGCCTTGCTGTGTGGAACTGGTTTAAGGGGCATCTTGAAGGGATTTTTCAAGCCTATCATCTCAGGTTTTCGCCAGCCTCTAGAAAATCATGTCAGTTTTCTTTAGAATAAAAAAAATAAAAAATAAAAATAAAAAATACAAAATTTAAGTTCTTTGGGATTTCATCTAAAAACAGCACCATAAAAAAACAGTCCAGCCAAACTGCATGCAAGCAGACTGGTAAAAAAATAAGCCTGATGCAGAGCAGGGCTGTGTCACTGAGGCCTCCAACATTATCTGCAAATGTAAAAATCACGGCTTTGTATTGGCTGAGGATTGAAAATGGCGTGTCATTTAGATTACAAGCGTTTCCTCGACGAGAGAAGATTGCACTGAGCTTTCCCGGCAGAGAGGAACAATTTCTTTAACAGATCCAGAGTGTTTCAGGAGCATGGAGGGATTAATGAGGACTGAATGAACAAGTGAGTGTCACATCAAGGCATTACTGCAGGCTGCAGGCTGACCATCTGCTCTGCTGTGACACAAACAGAGAGGACACGTGCCGCTGCTCTCTGCTGAGGGAACGCCCCCACACATCTTCACAGAGTGGGGCTCTCTTGCCCCCTACAGATGATCTTTAGTCCTGTTTTTGGCATTTACCTGCTCAGGGACAACCCCTTATTCCCAGCCACCTGTTACAGGCGGGATGTAAAAATGATCTTGTGGGACACGACAAGTAAATGATGATGTCTAATTAATTTGCAGCGTATTCCCCACAGAAGAATATGTTTACATGCACACCATAAACCAGATCACTGTGAGAAAACTGATGAAAACAGGAAACTGGACATTTCCATGCAGTGCAATAGTCAGTGCTTTAGATAAGTCTAAATACCGGTTTATAGCATATGTACTTGGTCAGATCTTCAAGAACAAGTTTACAAGTTTAGATCAGTTTCAGAATTGGGATAAAATTATTTGAGGGCTACAACCAACATTATTTATTTATTATATTTATTTTCATCATCTGTTAATATACAGATTGTTTTTTGATCAATAAATTAAGAAAAAAGACTCAAACCACATTTAGTTCACTATTATACAAAACAAGAAAAGCTTCATACACTTACATTTGGAAAACTGAAACCAGCAAATGTTAAAAAAAAAAATACTTAGACAATTAATTGTCAAGGTAGATGCTGATTAATTTTCTGTCACTCGACTAATCTAATAATCAACTCTCGCATTTCAGCTTCAAATAATTTTAATGCCAAAACCATTTAGAGAGTATACACAGTGTATCCATAACCAGACCAAATAATCAGCTTCCTTTAAAGTTGTCTTTTCACCAGTACTGTAAAAGTAAAAAAAAAAAAAAAGTATTTTTTGCTTTTATGAGCCCAACTTTTTTCATATCCTTCTGAGATTTCTCAGAAAAATCCCCAAAGGATATAAGAGTGGAACAGAGCATTGAAAAATTACATTTCAAAGAGTTGTCTGATGATATTCTGCATTTTTCCCATTAAAAACTCCAAACAATGAATTGATCCTACAAATGATTACTGTCTGTGTAGGTCAGGAAGCTGTAAAGTACTAAGAAATGGACAGACACACCAAACTGATAAAGGACGACTGTTATGTCACCTCACTTTGCATATATCTTGGCTAAAAAGCTGCAATTGAAACACACCACAAAGACAACAGCTAACAGCCAACTGGCACGTACACTCTGTGCCTGCGAGAAAGAAAATAACTCTCCATACCAGCAGCCAACAGAAGTCTATATTCCTCATTCAGAAAAAGGAAACCAGAAGACCCACAGGACAAATTCAAGGACCAACAAATACTACATAAACAATTATGAACCATTTTCACTAGAGAGCTCAATGGGTGAAAACATATTCTTAACTAAAATAACAATGTTAGTTTTGATCTCACAGTCTTTTGAATTTAGCCTTTGTTTACTTTCCTCACTTCTGTTTTCTCTTCTCGTACACTGAGCTGAACGGCTTAACAGAAGACTTTTATTCACCTAAGGGCTCTGCCATCTCCAATGCCAATTCAACATGCTGAATCAGCCGGAAAAAAAAGCCGACAAGTGCCAAGAGTGTGGGACACATTATGGAACCTGGGCGACAGATGCTGACCTGACACTGGCCAACAGCAGACAGTCGACTTGTGTCAGGGCCCTTAGTTTTGGTGTTTTCAGGAGATTTGTTGACAACACAAAAACGTAGAACATCCCCAACTTAACCTGGCAACAGTTTTCAACTGAAGCTACTTTTTACAGAAGAATAAAAAAAAGTTTGACCATTTATCCTTTATAAGGAAACCATATTTCTCATTTATAGAGTTTGACAGTTTAGATACCAGGTCACTGCAGAGAGCCATGAATCATATTATCTTATTACATATAATGTAAATGTATCTGATTGAGAGCGTGATAAACAACACCAGTGCATGAATACAAAGTAATGAAACACTTCATGAAATGTGAACTGTTTCACATACATTACATGATCATCTTATGAAAGCCTTGTATTAGTATTCATGCATGTAGGTGTTATTAAGCTCATGACTTCATGAAACATAATATTCTAAATCTAACCACCGTGGGCGTTTGTTCAGGCATCTGTTTCGCTTTGTAGGACTCATGCAATGTGTGTGCAAGATTGATAATTATTGCAAACAATACAGAAAGTGCCAGAAAAAATTGGCTACGACATTGAAAAAAAAAAACAGAGCATACATTCAGGAAACTGATGAATATAAACGCTATTAGAGTTTTATGTCTGTCCAGGGAAAACAAAAACATAGTATTGGCTGCTGACATCTCTGTAGAGTCCCAGAAAATCATAAAAAACAAAAGAAACAAAGTGGTTTCTGAGACGCAGACTATAATTGTTTTCTTGTTTTATGCAGCTATTTAGCTTTTAACTTAATGGTTTTACAGTTATTTTGCTTGCGACCTCTCTGCTCGGTGCATTTCTTCTTGGGTTTATGCAGCGCTGTGATGAGTGGGACCTGTGTTGTATAAAAAGAGAGCTACACACTCACCCCTTTCAACTGCTGAGCTCCAGTGATGTGCTGAAAGACTCTGTCAATCTCCTGCTCGATACGCCTGGCCCAGTGCATTATCCTGTGGATAAACATCACAGGCTGACTGTCACTCAGCACAAACAAATGAAAAAGATACAGTTAGAGAGAGAGAGAGTGTGTGTGTGTGTGTGTGTGTGTGTGTGTGTATGTGTGTGTGTGTCACAGAAACAGTGATATTGCAACAAAAATAGATGTCACCTCCGCATGGATTAAAACTCAAATTAAACATGGAAACGTGCTTCTTTTAAAGGGAAACATCGGTGTTTTTGAACCTGGACCCTGTTTTCCCATGTTTTGTGTCTAAGTGACTAATGGAGACAACAATTTTTGTACTGAGAGACAGAGAGAGCAGCTGCAGCAGCAAAAAAGGCTGCACTGTAATCCCTACGGGCAATTGGGCACCATTAATTTACGTCCATTAAAAGCGCTTGTTCATACCAGACAGACTCAGACTGTTATTATAAGTGTCCGACAACATCATGTAAAGGACCCCACAGAGAAATGAAACATTTTTGTGTACCTTCCCCTTGTTTCAGTCTGTTTTGTGTCCCAGTCTCACTCAAGGAGAAGCCTCGTTTTAAAATATTGTGATAAATGACTTGCTGCAGGAAAAATAACGTGGAGACATTAGCGAAAGTTGGAGAGAGCAGTGCTGGGAAGAGTTTGTAATGTTGCGAGTACAGAAAGTGTAGGTTAGTGTTATCTGAACAATTTTCAGTCTCATGCTGAATATTTAGCTGGTTTTGACAGTGTGGAATAAGTCCATGAGATTTCAGAACAAGACTCCTCCTTGAGCGAGACTTACACCAGTTACACCAAGCAGCAACCTCTGGGGCCGAAAAATGAGGCCAACATTGAAGTGCCAAAAACTGCAGTTCTTTGAATGGCCACTAGAGGCTGGCTCCTGAAGCCAGTCAATGCCCACAGATGTCCATGTTAAAATGCAAAACTTCACAGCAGAAATTAACATGTTTCCAGCCTGGAACAGAAAACAGTTTTGGTCTCTATAGCTAATTTCTCCATTCATGACAACTGTTTTGGGCCCTGGGGTTAAAACATTTTATTTGAGATTGATAGATAGATAGATGGATAGATAGACACTTAATTCATCCCTAGCTCCTATAGCTCACATAAAGTCACATAAAAACCACAAATACAGTAAATAAGGTGCCAGTAGAAAAAATAGAGTACAAAAATTTGAGTCTCTAGGTGACGATTTATTATTAATTAAGGCTTAAAGTTATGCATAATTAAGGGCGGACGGCTTTGAGTGACAGGCTGTCTCAGGCTTCTCAGTCAGATCCAACCCTCGCTCCTCACAACGGCAGCTTCTCGCCCAAATACAGTCATTTCTGGCTTAAAAAAACCCAAAGATGGCAACAGTTGAAATGCAGAACCATTATTTTTACAGTCTGTGAGTTGACCACAATAACAAACAGACTGGATCAGCAAGAGATACATTTCATTTCTCTGTAGGTTTTTTTTTTTTCCATAATGTTGTCAGACAATTATAGTAACAGTCTGAGTCTGTTAGTGGCAAAAACAAGCACTTTAAGTGGACATACATTAACAGTGCTCAGCTGCCACCAGGGATTACAATGCAGCCTGTTCGGCGCTGTGGCTGCAGCGCTCTCTTTCTCAATACTGGAGCAATTTCAAAAGTTGTTGTCTCCATTAGTCACTTAGACACAAAAACATGGGGAAAAACAGAGTCCAAGTTCCCCTTGAACAAAAACCAAAACACATTAATATCTCTACTTCTTCTGGCTCTTATTAAAATAAATACAAGTTGTTCACAGACATACTAAATGTACAAAAAATGTGCCTCCACATTGCAAGCAACACAATTATTAATGCATCACTGATTCAGTCCATTCCCCATGGAGCAGAGTGCAGAGAAAAACTTGTAGAACGAAAAAAAGAATTTAAGAATTTAATATCTATGGAGAACAACTCAGTTTGTGAACCTCTCTGATACACTATCGACAATATCTTTTCAAGAAAAAACATTTCCATTTGTCTTATTACAACCACTAATTACACCAATTCAGCCTTTTCTAATTTCATGCCACTCCCATTGAACGACAACAGGAATAGAAAGAAGCTCAGGCAACAGTTGCATCCATGGCTGAGGTTGAGAGCAAGCCTTGAAATGTTAGTAACGCTACCTAATCAGCTTTGTTGACTCATCGTCATAATTCTGTGAAAGGATATTTCCAGAGCAAAGAAAAATACAATTTGCTACATCATTATTATATAAGTACGTAAACAGCTCTAAAACCTGCTGCAACAGCCAAGATCACTCGATGCAACTGGCATTTCTTGCAAAGCCCCCAAAATAGAACGACTAATGAGGCAGGATGAACAAAACATCTACTGAGCTGCGAGCGTTAAGAGTAACAATAACACAGGCAATTCAATGAAGGAGAGGTAGACGTGTGGCTCTAGAGTAATTTAACAGTCTCCGGGCACTGCAAATTACAGACAAGACAGTCACATCGATATTCGTGAAGAGAAGCAAATGCCTCTCTAAGTGTAAGGAACCTCAGGAATAAGGCTCGGAGCTGTGACGATCAAGTGTTGTGAAGCTGCTCAATGAAGTGTTTGAGGTCATTTAATCCAACACTGTGTTATCAGTCCTGAACCAGAGGATGTGGCTTAAATCCTCCCACAGGTTGTTTTTTAAGTGTTGGTCATTTATAGCTTGGCAGCATGATGCAGTTACATATTTTGGCAGAACACTAGTCCATACATTCCTGCCTCATGGTTAGTTACCTTAATGCAGTGGTTCCCAACTGGTGGGTCGTGATCCAAATATGGCTCTCTGGTCCATTCTGAATGGACCGCAAGTGACTTGCTAATGTGTCAAGTTTGTAAAAATCACGCTTTATTTTTCCAGTGAATTTCCAACACAGAGCTTTTATTTTGAAGTGCTGTTTTCTGCTGTAGAGCGAGTGCTGTGCCTGTCACGTAGATGTCCATTAGTCAAACTGGTTCTACAACATGGCCAAACGCAAGTATGACCCTGAATGTGTATTGTGTGGAGAAAGGAGAAATCTGGACCCTGTGGCTGAACTAGCTGGGAACCACTGCCTTAGTGGACTCCAAAAGTGTATTCTAACTAAATATTGTCAAAAAAGAAATGCTTGAACCTGTAATAACGTAAGTTGTGAACACGACAGATCACCTTTACAATTGATGTGGTGAACTTATGCGCAAAAAGTTGCTTATGCGGACATCCAGCAGCTACAGGACACACTAATACATTTTCATATTAAAACACTGCTTTAAACAAAAATGGTCTCAGTGCACATGAGCATTTTAGTGCTGTTTCAGAAATAATCTCTATCCATACTCCTCCATGACCATTCACTGGCCATCAGCGTACAGGAAGCAGAATGTCTACTGTGCAGTGGGTTTTGTGCTTACAGAATATACTGCGGAGGAAAAGTAAGAGCAGGGATTTCTTTGCTTGGACCAATGACGGGGTGGGACTATTACTGAAAGAAGCACATGATTATAAGGCAGTCAAGGTTGCGGAAAACAGATTGCGAGTCACTGCAAAGCAAATACAGCAACATTAGAGCTGTACTAGCAGGGAGCATTGTCCTTTGCAGGAGGAAGCCACGGCAACGGGAAAGGAGTGCCCACACAAAAAGGACAAAAGTACAAAAGTTATGTAGAGCTAGCTACAATGTTTTGGCTTGACACATTGTAATCGATAAGACCCTATTGAGAAGCAAACATCATCGCTTTCAAATGTATCTCTTGTGCTTGCACCTTTCAAGACTAAAATGCAACCCCAGAGTTTTCAAACTAAAACGGGGTTAGTAGCGTTTTCAAAGGTCACCCGTTTTATGGGTTCCAAGACGCCAGAGTAGTGCGAACGCCAGGTGCAGACATGGCAATAGTTATGCTGTTTAAATCAAAAGCTTATTCGTGTGGATGTAAACAAAAAGCAACATTCATTCATTTGGAGTCATGTTTCTGGCCCCTTTATGAATATGTCCAATATTCACGCTCTTTTAACACAGTTTTTGGTCTCCACCACCTCCTGAGGGAAATATCTGTTTCTTTAGTTGCTAAACGCTCCACTGTGTTCACCAGCTAGTCACTGACTATGTCTCGTTGCCTGCTGTTACCATAAACAACACCATAAGAGCAGTGAGAGTGAATCAGAACAGTAAAGTTGTGATCCAAACAGCTGAACAATGAGCTGAAAGTCACGATAAAGCTCTGCAGAGACAAAAGAAGCTACAAATTTAGCAGGTTTATTGCTACAAGGGACACCTCTCACATTGTCATTTGATACACTGTTATCATGAAAATATAATTCATTTAACATATCTCTGTATTATGTTTTAACCCCAGGGCCCAGAACTCCATATCACAGATTCAGCTGCACTGAGCTTTAAATAAGTGATGGTATTAAATATGCACAGCTGTGTGCACAGACTTTGTGCTCCATAGAGAAGGAAATTCACAGCCCAGTCGCCAAAAGAAAATATTAGTATTGTACATTCTGCAAACCACCATTACATTACATTTGTACATTTCATACGTATCATATCAACAAGATGGTGTTGTCATTGGAAGGTGGATAGTGTGTCCACTTAGCTGCAGACCACAGTTTGAGACCAACAAACAACAAAACCTGTTGGTTTTTGGCATGTCATCATCACTGCATTTCCAGAGGCTTTCTAGCCACCAAATGTGGGTATATTTTGGTAAACTGTTGCTATGGTTCCACCAGGGATAGTGCCACAAAAAGCATTTGTTTTTTGCAGAGACATCAGTGTGTCGAGCAAGGACTGTACCCCCAACACTTACTTACTTACTTCAAGCCAAAACATAATCTTTTCCTAACTATAACATAATGGTTTTCACATTTACCACTGCGGTGTTGAAATATTAATATCAACATTTATTCTGGCGAGGCAAGTCATTTTTTTGCTGCGGTCAGGGAAATATTTGCATAATATTTAAATCAAGAATTAATCAAGAATTAAAATATTTCATTTGAACCAAAAATAGAGAGCAAAAGTAGTCTGCACACAGCTGCTGTGGACCGCAGTTTTACCTGTCCCTCCCGACATTTCACCCTATTGGTTTTATCTCAACAATACTACAGTGTTTGGAAAAAAATAAAAGTGCTCAAGATAATGAACGACATAGGCTGGAGAGAGTCTCCACACTGGGCCTGTGGAACTGTGCAGAAGTGTTGCAAATAATACATCAAAGTCAGCGGCAGAAACACCAGCGATATCGACAACCACTGCACTCGATGATGGAGGACTGCCAGCAGATTTTTTTGTGAACTAATGTTAAAAGGAGAGAGTTTTAGGCACCAGGCTATTCAACAATAACATCAGCACTCCAACCAATGCATCTGTTAAATGTCAACTCCAACACAGAAATCCCACCCACCATCAGCTGCACACCAGAAACGCCAGAACCACCAGCGCTAAGGCACATGTGGTTCCAGCAGCTAATTCTCTCTCAGCCCACACAAACCAAAACAGGGCTTCTATTACAAGCAGAGGAGGAAGCAGCTTACTGAGCATTTTAATAGGATGTGTGTTTTGTTTTGGGACACTTCCACATTCAAACCTGCAAACAAACATGTCCAGAAATCTAAACTGACAAGTGGATTTAATATCTCCTTCAGAAACACAATCTCTTTCCTCCATGACCAATTTCATTATTCTTAGAGCATAAACTAACATCAAGCAGAAAGGTTGAATAAAACAAACTCAAGGTGAATCTTTAGAGGTTAACCACATTCTTGTTATGTCAGGAGAACAGATATTCGCTCTTGTTTTAATGAGATTGCAGCTATGATTATACCAAGAAAGAATCCAATCTATGCAAATTTAAATAACCTTCAGAAACTATTGAGTGCCACGTTACTACTGACTTACAAGCTTTCAGGATCTGACTCTGCCAGTGTCTGGTGCCTAAGGTAAGAGCTCTTTCTGTAAATGATCACTGGTTAAACACAGACTTTGGTCACATGGCAATGAGACAAAGCAAACAACAGACAGCTTGTTTTGAGGCTCACAATATATGGTCCAGAATGAAAATGTTTCTTAAAGCTGGAGTGGGCAGTTTAATTTGATGTCACTGGGCAAAAATCCTTGAAAAAACTGTAAGCTTAATTGAGTGGACTATGAGAAAACTGGACGTCTGCACCTCCTCTTGGCTCTGTTTTCAGGCTTTAGAAAATCTAGCTCACGATGGGACACTTCACAGGTCATTTCAGAGAGAGGGCATTCCTATTGGCTGTTCTACAAATGCAAATGCGTGTGCACGTCACTTCAGTGAAAGTCTGATTCAATGGCGAAGAATCCTGCAGAGAAAGTTGCTATTCCAGAATTGGCAGCAACTACCTACACTGCAAAGCAACCTAAAACAGGAAGACAGACTTATCAAAAAGAGTCTGACAATCAACAAAACAGGATCAACAGGAAGGCAATCCAGGCACTCTGAAAAAAATATAGAAAAACGAAGAAGGAAATATTGAAAAGCCTTTATTGTAGTGGCTAAATCATTAAAATAGAAATAAAATAAAATAAAATAAATATAAATATATACACACCTACTTAACCCATAGGATGTGAGAAAAATAGCAATGCTTATAGAGAATAATAACAAATCACAAAAAACATGTTAAGCCTATATCTTCATTGTGACCAGGATACTTTGAAGCATCCAGATGATGGATCCAAAAAGCTTCCCTTTGATTAGGTGCCTGTATACTGTCATCCCCCACTGACCAAAGGTTTAATGTGTTCAATGCCCTCTATGCGTAGTGAGGAATCACTAGCATTATGAAATCCACAGACATGTCTTGCCATGGGGTAGTCACGATTTTTTGTTCTAATGGCATATTTATGCTCAGCAAGGCGATCCCTCAGGGGTCTTTTTGCACGGCCACTGTGTCAGTGGGGCCATACCTGTGTTGTATGTTTTGAAAGCCCTGACGAAGACCTGCAGTGGTCGAGATTTAGCCACTACAATAAAGGCTTTTTAATATTTCCTTCTTCGTCTTTCTATATTTTTCCGAGTGCCTGAATTGCCTTTCTTTCAATCCTGTTGTTTCCCGTTCTCCACAAGCACCTGACACAAGATTTTGATGTATGTTTGTATATACAGAGCAACGTGTCAATATCAGCAAAGCATTTCAGACAGAAAATGGTTCCAATAGTTTCACCTTCTGCTAACCAGAGCCAAAGGCTCAGAGCTGCAGACGCTCATTTTTCATGTAGCTTATTTTAGCGAGAGCCTCAAATCACAGTATTCTCTATCACTACAGACCACCTCACTAGGAGGAGAGTGGGCAGCAGCTATGGAGACGGACCCCCAGACAGCAGCCTCAGCATCCTGAATTCAGTCAACGCAAACCTTAGCCAGCCCTGACTCCCCGCCAGATCAGCAAACTTTCTGTTGCTGCTGTTACACAGATTAGGCTCGGCACTGCTGCTGGACACTAACCTGCCTTAACACCCAGCGCTGGAAGGTTTGCACTGGCCAAATTGCTGCTACAGCTGCCTGACAAAGCTCTGTCTCCTGAGCTGCTGCCCACTCTCCTCCCTGTGAAGCCGTCCACAGCGGCAGGGAGTGAGGCGGAGGGATGGCTAGCTAGCTAATTTATGTCTCATTTGTGTTCTGATAAACAGAGAGAGAGAGCTGATCGAGGAGGAGCTGAGTGAATGTGCTGCTGGCAACTCTACAATGAAATAAGATTAAATACATCAATGTGTGGAAAACACTGGGTTACTGTATGAAGCGTGTGCATATATCTGTGGCCATCTAGTGGGAGGGGTTTCGGACAGAGAGGTAAGAGCTTCGAATTCTGCCTTTTGGCCTTTCCAGATTCCTGCCTACCTCAGCTTTACTGTGCTTCTCTGTACTGAATTATTTACAGATATTTACAGATGTAAGTGAACATGTCATTGTTGTTTCATGTGTCCAGTCAGCACTTTTCAGGGTTTTTCTCTTTCTCTTCATTTTGGAGCCACAGAGGACATAATGCAACTGTTTTCACAGGCTGAGTAGTACTACTCATGAACAATGCCAGATTTAAGTAAATGGTGAGGCTGTAAGGTGGAAGTATAACAGTTGTTTTCTGCTATCTTCACTCAAAGTGCAGGGCTTTCTAATGCAGAAGGCAATCGAATTTTTGGAGCCTGTATAATGTTAACTACTTAGCCAACCAATCACAACAAGTGGGGTTTCAGCTGTGAGTCACCGTGGCAACATCAATGTTTAAGCCTGACTAATTAAACCAAAGATTTTCCAATACTTTCACTGATTCCAACATCAGTGTGGAATATTTGTTTGGTAAATAGGTCAGTTCCCCACTGAATTTATTACTGGAGTTCAGAGCTTTTGTCTCCCCCCTCTGGCAGTGAGAGTAATTATACAAACACCGTCGATGCACGCTTACAACGTACGCCTGCAGGTGAGCTCGCTGCATCTCCCCCCCGTCACCAAGAGCGCTCTTTTATACTTTCATCCTTCCTCTGAATGCCGAGTTTCTTTTATATGTGGAGCATCCACATCAGAAAACTTTTCTTGGACACTTCTAAGGATTTTCCACCACAGCTTCTGACATATATCCTAGCTGCTGCTCAGTCGCTGCAGTACTCGCCTTCCATTCTTTAAGAAGAAAAAAATCTTTATTTCAAACTCTCAACATACAGACTACCAGAAGAAAACATCAGAATCACGCACATATGAATGAAGCTTCGAGAAAACAAAACCAAAAGCAAAGCCAAATGGAAAAAGACATTAATTTCATGTGGAATAAATAAATTAATGTCTCCCCCCTTTTGCTCTGGCTGGTTGACAAAGCTGAAAGCAGTAAAGCAGGATAGTCGCCACAGACACCACAACTTTGGTATACGGAGAAATACAGAGAGCTTCCCCTGTCTGTCATAGGCTTGATCAGCACTGTGTGAACTCACTTGGCGAGGGCTTGAATATAGCTGACGTTCATTTTTATGCACTCTAGCTTTAACTTAAACTCAGGTCAGATGAACAGTATGAAACCACCTTAACTGATCATTTGACTGTGAATCTTTAACTCTAATGAACCTTAAACTTCACTTCACAGGATCAGGGGTCAATGGAACTTGTTTCTGGTACACCATGGAAAACAGCATGTGCTCTGCATGTGTTCTTGCTGAATGTGCTCTCAGTTTAAAACATCATAATCGCATCCCAATTTCAAAGCATCACACACACAATCCTACACAACCTGTCAGAACAAAAGCAGCAGCCTGCAGTATGAGACGGAGTAGTATCTGCGTATTCAGTGCATCAATGCCATGTTGAGGCGTGTGCTATCAGCCACGGGGAACATTATTGCTTAAGATGCATACATGCTTTGAAAGACTAAAAACTAGACTCCATTCCCAGACAGAAAGATTCACATCTCCCTCTGTTCACCTGCCTCACTTCACTGGTTCAACCTTCATTCACCGGCTAAAGATGCAATCCTGCTGCTCAGTCTAGCCAGATGGATTCGAGAAGACTTTATGGTGAGTGAAACATTTATTTGAGCTTTCTACTTAAATTAGTTCCAACCAGGAAATAAATCTCAATACCCAGAAAATCGCCCTGGATCCTGTAAGTGCCCCGAGAGTCGATTCATTATGAGTCAGACAGCTCCCAGCAGAGTTACGAGACAACATTGCAGATTAAAGTCTTGTTGGGCTTGTTTCTAGTGTTGGACGAGACACAAATCTCAACTCCACTGTCTAGATCAAGCGAGACACATTCTTCACAATAAGAACCCTATATCTGAACATCATTTGTTTCACCCATTTTTTTATTGTATTATGAGCTGAACATAAATAAAAGACTTTGCATGACTACGCACGCTTGACTTTCTAAGATTAAGACGTAAGCTTTGTTTTTTAACTCTAGCAACATCAAGACTATGACTGTAAAGGCCCACTGAAGATATGATTGAATGCCTGACAAAGTGTCCTTGACAAGCACAGCACTATTTAAAAGTGAAATTATTTTCAGCTTGAGGCAGTCAAGGAAGCAGAAGAAAAAAGTGATGAGTTCTCTGAAAAAGAGCAGCAGCTGCAGCAGGCAGGACTTTTATCTCTCTCCCTATCGACAACTGCAAAGGTATGAAATACATGTATTTTTTTTTTGTTTAGAAAAACCCCTTCAAATTCATGGTCTTGTTGTCATTCTGCTTAATTTTCCACCAATCTGTCACGGACCGATGTGTTAATGTGATTACTGCAGCCCTGACGACCACCTCGGCTGATTAAATGAAAATGTTTGTGGAAATGATAACCGAGCAGCTCTTTCTTGCCACAGAGACACATTTCCAAATATAAAACATTACACAGAACAATGGTGAGTCAGCATCGTGTGATTCTCACACAATTAACACATAAAAGTATCTCTAATAAAAAATTAAAGAAAGATGACTTGTAGATACAAATTAAGTTCTAAAATTATTCACAAGATTTAAATCAGTCCAACTTTAAACCATAGAAATAAAAATGAGAGTAGAATGGACGTTCCCATTGAAATCAACATAGCTGTATGGTCAGTACAGCAGCCATGTTTATATGTACCGCTGTCACTGCAAAGAACTGTGACCATTATGCGACATGCTGCAGCCACAGCCTACAAGGACATGCCCCAACGTATCGTAACCATGTAGACTAACCCACCAAACCCTGCTAAGACATGACGTTATAGTGAATAAACATGAGGCCAAAAGTAGCAGTTATCCACTTTTTAATTCACTAAACCTGAAGATGTGATTCCCTTTTAAGTAGGGCTGCTCCCTAATAGACGACCAAGTGTTAGTCTACCAGAGCGGTCATTAGTCGGCAAGATTTCACTGGTCGCTTAGTTGCAAAAAAAAAGAAAAAAAAAGAAACTCTATTAGGAGCTGTGCCTTGTTAAAATAAATCAAAACCTATATGACTGGACCACATGGGAATTTCAGTTGAAAGGAGAGACACAGGAAGAGGCCATGCTCAGCAGTCAGACAGGAGTAATTTACAGGGCTGGTACCTGCAGTCATGACATTGGCTAGTTAATAACATGTCGGGCAGGAAATCCAAAGTGTGGGATCATTCTGAGAAGGTGATGGATGAACCCAAGGTGACATGTAAACTCATCTTCATTGGTCGACTACAAACATGACGTATCATCTGAAACATGTAAGTAGCTACATGCCCATTAGCCACTTAGCACAATCATTACTGCTTTGCCGACAGCGTCATTAACAGGCGGCTCGCTCAGTGTGTGACGTGCACTTGTAGATAAAATATAGGCCTATATTAATGAAGGTTCATTAGTACGGTTTTGTATTTCTCTGTAATGTAGCACAGTGTTAACAATGTTACTGATACTAATCTTTCTCACACCTTCAACTCAAACCACTGTGTTGCCCCGCCCAAAATACATAATTTAATAATTAAATTAATATCGTAAACATGCGGGCGACTAGTCGACTAATGGCCCTAATTGATGACTATTGGTCGACTTGGAATATTCTTGGTCGGGGGCAGCCCTACTTATAAGTGAAAAGATGTAGCCCTATCCCATACCACACTGCCTACCTCCACCTGTGCGTAACGGCTACCTCGCTGCACTGCTGCGGCTCCCAAACGTGGTGTTCACACAGATAGCGGTACTGCCTGCCAGCCTATGTCTTTCTACAATGAGGTTGCCTCATATAACAGCCACAAGAAATGGCTTGTCTTAATGGATTCTGTCCACAGAAATGCTAGAGGAAGGAAACAAGAAGTGTTGGAAAGTCAGTGACATACTCCAAAGCTACAAAAAACTAAAACCAGTGAAAGGTGTAATGTTGCTGGTATCATGTCCATATGTCATTTTCACTGTCTACTTCTGCTGAAAACCGCACGCTTCACAAGGAAAAAATAGGCGAGGCTCTAAATCTCTAGATGAGCTGCAGCCGAGCCACGCTGCTCACGTGGCATGTGTGGCTGCTGTAACCTGGTAACATGAGTAAAAAGACATTACCCTAACCATAACCATCTCTCTTTTAACCTATCACTTCATAGCTAGCTACATGCTAACGCAGGTTGCAGCAATATATCAGTTTTATTGTGTACTGTGATATTAAAGTTGATGGTCATCATACCATGGACATTTGCGTATCTACTATTGTAAAAAAAATGCAACTGGACGGAGAATCTCCCCTTTATTTTAGTTATTCTCAGTGGGACACTTTTTACACGTACTTACATGAACAACATGGATTCAAGTTTCAGTTGTAGTAATAAAATGTTTATTCAACCAAAAATGTGTGTCTGTTTTCATTTCTTCAAGGGTCATTATGATTGATAACAATATATATAATGAATAATAAATTCCATACCATGATACCATGATACAGCGACATTTTCTAAGACGATTATCATACAGTGAAAATCTCACACCGTTGCAACCCTATAATGCCAACTTTTTTGTAGAGGCTGAGTTCTTAAATGATTTAGTGTCCATTTATGAGTCGTTACAATTCATAAATCATCTTCGAGAAGGAGCAGATGTTTACCGTGGGCACTGGGCTACGTTGAATTTAACAATATGTTAACAGAACAAGAAGGGTTAATTGCTAATGTGACTGGTTCAAAAGATATGGCTCCTTTGATCCAACATCGGTTGACTAGCCGAACAGAGCCAGTTATTTTGTCTCATCTTTACTTGTCGTGGTATAATAAACATATTTTTTTTGTTGTCAGTGATTTTTCTTTATGTTGTTGTTGCAATTTTGTCATGGAATAAAAGTCACTGACAACATTCATAGTGAAAATGAAGAATCACCTGATTCACCTGTTCAAAAAATTTATAAATTTATCTAAATTTATCTAGTCCTGCCCCATTTTCTCATTCAATATAGTTACTTTAGCATCCAGTTATTTACAGCTATATTTTTTAACATACAAGCGAACACAAAGAAAATGCCGAATACCTACAAAATGGTAATTAAACTCAAAATGCCCTTCAGTTCCACATCATCTGTCAAAGACCGACTGAGGACTGATTTAACTGCTTCATATTTCTGTCAGTACGTAAGAGAATCACAGTGTTTGATCATGTTTGGCTGTTATCCACGTCTCCGATATCAGACGTCGGCGAGATTTCGCTTGAGTTATGACCATTGGCTCTGTGACACACCAGGACACACAGATACTGATAATAATGAAAATCATTAAGAGCACCATCAAGAGACAGACAAAAGGAAAACACTGTTATAGCATTTACGGTAGGCCAAAACGGAGATCTCAAACTAGCGAGTGTCACATACTTCATGGATGCTGACATATGTTGTCACCGTAACAACTAACAACAGTCGCCTTTTTTTTTTTAAAAAACCAGTCTGATGACCACTGCAAACAGTTCAATATCTACTCGTCTCTGCATAATTTCATGGCATGTTTGGATTTGTAGATGCGGTTTATAGCAGCAGTCACATTGTGAGACTCTGGTCCTAAACGTATGACATTATCAGACTTTTGACCCAAGCTGTTTTTGGTTGCTGGGACATATTTAAAAGACCAGAATCAACAAGCTTTTTGCATCACAGATTAATTATAAATGCCCTTGCAAAGCGATGTAAAAAATCCTACTGTGTGCATAAATCAGGTTTGTTACATGACTGTAGCCCACAGAAACTGCGGAGCAGCTCTGACTGTGTGAGTCAGTGCGGCTGAAGCACAATACCAAGTTTTTTTACTGTGTGCTCCATTTCCTCTCCTCTCCAGCCCTGTGGGACATCAGAAAACTCCGTATCGCAGTGCTGCGATGAAGCGGCTGAGCAGCACAACGCGCTTGTGCCGCTACTCTGATACCTGCTATACTCACACACCCCTGGGATGAGATAGAGAGAAGCACTATGTGATGTGACCCATATTCACTTACAGCAGAGAGAGCGAGAGGTTGAGAGGGTGGAGCAGCAGAGCGATAGGTGGAGTATAAGAAGCAGAGGGAGCAGACGTTTACAGCTATACGTATGTGCTGTATCTATCTATCTACACTACAGCTCACTATATATCCATCCATGTGGCACCACACTGTAGCCTTCTAAAAAAATCTGTTCATACACAACTAATTTGCAATAGCAAGTATGTTTTGTGGGACACATAATGCCGTCCGTATTATATTTTTAGCAAACAAGCGGCCTGGTTCCAGGGATGACAGTCTGTACATCACTTTGTCTCAGGCTGAAATATCTCAACTACTACTGACGGGAATGCCATAAAATTTAGTGAAGACGCTCATGTCCCCCAGAGGATGAATCGTAATGACTTTGGTGATCATCTGAATTTTTTCTAGTGTCACCATGAGGTTTTGAATGAAATGTCTCTACAACTGTTAAACCAATACTTTGGTTTATGACCAAATACCTGCAAATATAATGACATTCTCATCAGCCTCAGCTCTGCTTGGTGTGGTGGAAGTTAACAAATGTCAGCATACTAAAACACTACACTAATACGGTGAACACGATAAACATTAAGATCAGCATTTCTTTTAAGGACAGCTGTAGAGTCTCTGCTCACATGGCCATTGATCAGGGACACTTAACTTACTTTGCCTGGGGGCCATTTTTGTAAAATAAACATTAATAATTAACATACAAATATTTATAAATAAGCTCTATTTTCATATTTTTCTTTTTTGGAGGGAATCAAGGCTGATCAAGGCAATTTTCAAATGATTGTGATCGGCTTTAACGAGCTATATAGAGCCCAGCCCAATCCGATCATTTGCTTTACATCAGGTGTCACACAGGTGTTTTTCTCGCAAAGCCTCCATGAACAGCAATGCAGTGAGTGCAGCTGTCATCAGCTCTCCAGCTCTCTTTCTCTCCTCCACTCTATGTGTGTGCAAGAGCAAGGGCTGAGCCCTGCCCACAGCGAAACTCCACACGCCATAAACGACAACAAAAAGCAGTATGAGACTGTTTATTTATGTTATTTACCAAAGTTATAAGCACTTGTTTCATTCCAGCGCCGTGTGAGAGTCTCTTGCATTTTGTTTACATCCATGGCGAAAGGCGTTTCACTGTGAGTGGAAGAGACGGACATCAGTACTGAGCTTACCACAGTCACACTTGCTACACCACTGCAAGTGCAACAAAAGCCCTGCAAGCAAAAAGCCAATAAGAATAATATATCAATGCAGGCTATTCAGCGCAAAAGAGGCACGGACAGGGAAAATTAACCATTAGTGGGATAAAGTTTGTTGAGGTAGGCTAACTCAGGCCAGGCTGCACCAAAGAACCAACACTGGAGAATACACTCATAAAAGGACAGAGAGATTACCTCACGACAGCAACAAGGCCAAAAACATCACAAAAAGGGCTTGTTATTTGTAGATTTTGTTTATTATTTTGAAAAAATAATAGTAAATAAAAGAACATTAAGGACTAACTTGGATGCAGAGACTTTTCTTAATGTATTGCAGAGCCATTAAATTGTCATGAATATACACGAGATTGATTTAAATCATTACAAAGTTCTTCTGAAGTGTTCACTGTGCAGCTGTATTACCTAGGAAAATAAAAGTATCGGATCAGGACTGGGTATCAGAAAATAGTCTGTATTAAGTGACTTGGATCTGGGCAAAAAAAAATTGACTAGGTCATCCCTAATTTTTATGCACTCTGTCATTTTATTTACATTTGTTGTTAAAAAAAAAGTGTGAACCAATTTCTTCTCAGTTTGAGTTGGAAAATGCTCAGCGGGCCACCTGGCACACCACTGTGAGCTGCCAGGTAAGGATCACTGCCATAGACTCTCAGTCTTGTAATCAAATTATTGGCAACACCAACAGACATTTTGGGCTCTGCCTTCTTCAAGACGTGCATAAGTCATTTCATGTATTTCTGTACAACTTAAGTGTGATTAACATTTTTATTGTCATATTTAGGCAACTCAAAGCACTTAATTAAATTGAAAAAGTCACCACCGGTTTGAACTACAAGACTTTTTTAATATTCAACAAAAAATCAAGTAGTGCTGTAACAATTAATAGATTAGTTGGAAAGTAATCAACAGCAGATTAATAATAATAATTAGGTTCAAATCAGATATGAAGCAAAAATGCCAAAATGTGAGGATCTACCGCTCCACTCTGTTTTAGGTAACTATACAGTCAGGTCCATAAATATTTGGACAATGATACAGTTGTCGTCATTTTGGCTCTGTACACCACCACAATGGGTTTTAAATGAAACAATGAATACNTTGTCCAAATATTTATGGACCTGACTGTAGGTTGAGTACGTTTGGGTTTTGGTGTGTTGATCCTAAGAAAGAAGTCATTTGAAAAATTCCCATTGGGTTTTTTATTTATTTATTTTAAAGAGAATTCATCCAGTGGTTCTCAAATGTTATCTTTCACGCCTCCATTTAGAAAAGCAAACTGATTTAACAGATTTCATTTAAATGAGCATATGACCTTATCTAGAGTGTTTCTTTTCATGTGTGTTTCTCACGAGTTATTGGAGTGCAAATGTAAAACACTAAATATTTATCACACACAAAAGACACAAGGCTCTCCCACTCCACTGACAGTGATCTCAAGAGCATGACAGGCTTTGTCATATTTCAGATCTGACTTGATGATACTGGACGAGCATCACCAGCTTTTCTCTCCTTCCCTGTAAAAACCTGACATGCTTTGATCTTCACATCATTTTGTTGGAATGAATTTTACAACACTTTTAAAGTTATAGTAACAGGCTTGCCTACCAGTTAGAGAACAACTGGATCAGGGGCGCCATGGCATTTTAATGGGTTTAAAATTTAATTTTTGATATATATCTCCAAAAGAATAAAAGACAGAAAAACACCCCCTTTATTGTTTTTGTGCAAAGTTTCTTAATCAGTGTGATGATGGCCTGGACTGTGCCAATATACCATCATAAATAACCTTAAATAAAAGTATGTGTCTTTTAAAAAAGGTGTCTGTGTGAAATTTCTGACTACAACAACTTTGCATTTAAAAGCCTCTAGTTTTATAATAAATGCTTATTTTGATATTCATATTACTTTGAGGTCTACGGCAGATATCAGGGCAGATATCTGTGCAAATCTGAACTAAATCCAAGCAACAGATGAAAAATTACAAGAGATTAGGTAGCCCCACCATCTGCACTTATTCTGCACTTTTTTAGTCTATGATGAGTCAATATATTTAACAGTTTCATAACTTTTTGCTGTATAAAATATTTTTGTTACAACAATCCATTTCATGCAGGGGACATATCAAAATTATGAAAAAACATGGCCTTGTTTTGCTCTATCCCGGGAAGGGGTATCTGAAAAACTAAAGCCCTTTTGAGGAGTTGTGCCTGTACTAACTGTGCCCCCCCCCTCAGCCTTTGAAATCATAATTCAGCCCCTACACTGGAGTAATCCGAAAAAAGATCATCACATTAGTTGGTAAAAAAAAAAAAAAATCATTAGGTACAGCCCTATGGCAGAACTGTGATCTTTTCTCTACCCTGTGCTTTAGTGGCCTAAACCTAAAAAACATGAGGAAAACAGGATGCAAACTCCCATCTCCAGAATCTAAGTCCTGCTCTGTGAAGTATAAAGACATCACACTTCCTGGATTGGAAAAAAAACACTGCCAGTGAATCTAATCAAGGCAGCAATTACATTTCCTTCACAACGTACTTGGAGAGCAATTAAGTAGTATATGAGCATAATGTGTAGGAGACAGGGTTGCTATCCATTTATCTATCCATCCATCCATCCATCCATCCATCCATCCATCCATCCTTCTATCCATCCTTCTATCCATCTATCTATCTATCTATCTATCTATCTATCTATCTATCCGTCCATCTCTGTGCAGAGACACAAAGCAGGAGACAGACAGAGTCAAGACAGAAGGGGCGGGAGTGAAAAGGGCGAAGGGGAATAAATCCTCACTGCTGCAGTATTAATTCTTAATTGGAAAGAGATGCTGTTCTTCAGCGTAGCGATTCTGCTTCATTTAGCTTACATGAAGAGACCCAGGGCAGAGGGCTACGTAGCTGTTTCAGAGCACTCAGCAGAAAAATCAGCGGAAAGGAGGGAAGGAGGAGGAGGAGAAGGAAGAGGAGGAGGTGGAGAAAGCAATGTCTATATACCCTATACTTGAAATAACCCAATTCATCATAAAAACACTCACATATACACACACCCCCACACCTCCCTGATTTATAGACCCCTTTCCTAATTGGTAAATACACCTCGAATCTCCAGTTGTGATTGGCCAGAAATGCCTCACTGTGTGCCCCGAAGATGAGTGGACCATCTGGCCTGTTCCTCCCTCCAGAGCAGCCTGATTGCGGAGCCTGGAGGTGGGCCCAGATAACTGTAGTCTCAAGTTAAGTGCCAGCTGTACTTAACAGCAACGGGTTAAAGGTTAATAATTAAGAAGAAAGCACGGGACTGATTAAAAAATAGAGAGAAAATGTTCATATTAAAGCAGGAATTCACAGTAAAACCACACCTTTCTTCTTTAATAGGCCTACTAGTAGTGTTACAGAACATGCAGTCCTACTAGGAGCTATTACTGCACTGTTGATTTTCTCAGGAGTGTCTCACAAGATACAGAAACTTGAAAGCCTGCATGGAAAAATCTAGCAGCGGCGCACGATGCTGAAAAAAAGCTCTGTTCAGTTTCACAACAACTGCACACTGACTTAATGTTGCCTGTCAAATACAATGAGCCTCTCGCTGCTTTAACCAGCAGCCCTCACCTAGAACTTCATTGGCATCACTTTAAAGTGAGTGTCAGGGTGAAAACACCTTTTTAAAACACAGTGATGACAGACATTTTGCATCACATAAACACAGACATCTGATGTGAGACAGTGGATCTTCAGCTTTCAGTGTTTAGGTAATTAAACAATACTCATATGGCTAAATTACTGTCCAGAAACTGCACATTTCATCTGATTTAAAAGCCAAGTTGATTTAAAAGGAGCTTTTCTGTTTAAGTGAGGCACTAAATGTGATGTCCAAATGTGAATGTAAGTGATATAGCAATGCCCAGTCATACTGTGGACTACACCTTACACAGCACTGAGCCTTTACATTGATGTAATCGCCAACACTGTCCAATTATATAACAGCAGAAAAATAAAACAGGATGGCTGAAGTATCTCTTGACACCAGGGCTGAGTGGACAAGCCCAAAGTTGTCTCCCCATCACGAGCCCGGGTATGTTTTCAATCAGGGGAACCGTTACTTACGTGTATTGCTGTGGGAATGTGAGCCCCGCTGCTCCAGGCCACGATGCGCTGAAAATCAAGATAATCTGGATAGATACCAAGCAGACGATGCTGCAAGACCTTTTGCCTATCGCCATTTTCCATTAACAATTCTCGTCACGGGGTTTCTGTGCGTGAATGAAGCGCTCCGGACCGTCTCGTGGGCATACAGCTAGCTCGGTGTGAACGTCCGGCTCAGTTTCCCGACGAGTTCATGGTATCGGCTTGTGTTGTCAAGTGGACGCGGAGGAGGCAGGCATTGGCCGCGGAGGCATCGCGGACGGTGGGAGATGCACTAATGCAGCTGCCAAGACACTGCAGAGTCTCTCCTCCTGCTCCCACATATACACCACCAACACCAACACCACCAACACCAACACACAGCCCCGGCGCGTCCACGACGACAGCTCTCCCTCTCTAGCTCTCTCCTCAGCAGCGCTTGGAGCCAGGCGCGTTCACGCTCACCAGGCAACAGAGGAGCAGAGGAAGAATCTAGTTTGGGCTTTATTTATCTCTGCAGAGCCACGTGGGATTTGTCATCGGCATAAATTTAGTGTTTTTTATACAGGGCTGACCGCTGCTCTCCTGTGTGAGATACTGCAGGCCAGCTACAGAAGACAACCACAGCAGGGGTGTCAAACTCATTTTAGTTTATGGGCCACATTGTGATGTCAAGTGGGCCACACCAGTAAAACCATTGCATAAAAACCTATAAATAACAACAGCTCCATTTCCCCCCTTTCAGTGAGTGTAAAGAAGTACATTCTTAAAACGTGCATCCATCTACACAACCGATAATAAACAGCCTGAGACTAAGCAGTGATTATAATATATATTGGGGGGGGGGTCCATTCTGTTTATTTTTTTTCTCACTCTGACCTTGTCACATATCGACATTTGGTCATGGACCTCCTACGTCCACATACAATGTAAAAGGTACCCTTGGTTATTGGTGTTCTGGGACGCCGCGTCAAGTTCTGCCTGTTACATGCATTGTCTTCTTTCAAAATACACTTCCGTTTTCACAGGAAATTTGCCATTTACATACAGTCTCTTTCAAAGTAAAAGCACTACTTCGGTACAACGCCACAGTTGTTTTCCTCGAACAACTAATGCACATGTTTGGGTTTAGGGCAACAAAAGCACATGGTTGGGTTTAGGCAACAAAAGCACGTGGTTGGGTTTAGGGCAACAAAAGCATGTGGTTAGGTTTAGGCAACACAAGCACATGGTTAGGTTTAGGGCAACAAAAGCAAGTGGTTAGGTTTAGGCAACAAAAGCACGTGGTTGGGTTTAGGGCAACAAAAGCACATGGTTAGGTTTAGGGCAACAAAAGCACGTGGTTGGGTTTAGGCAACAAAAGCACGTGGTTGGGTTTAGGCAACAAAAGCAAGTGGTTAGGTTTAGGCAACAAAAGCACGTGGTTGGGTTTAGGCAACAAAAGCACGTGGTTAGGTTTAGGCAACAAAAGCATGTGGTTAGGTTTAGGCAACAAAAGCACATGGTTAGGTTTAGGTAACAAAAGCACATGGTTAGGTCTAGGCAACAAAAGCATGTGGTTGGGTTTAGGGCAACAAAAGCACGGGGTTGGGTTTAGGCAACAAAAGCATGTGGTTGTGTTTAGGGCAACAAAAGCACGTGGTCGGGTTAAGGGCAACAAAAGCACGTGGTTGGGTTTAGGCAACAAAAGCATGTGGTTAGGTTTAGGGCAACAAAAGAATGTGGTTAGGTTTAGGGCAACAAAAGCATGTGGTTAGGTATAGGCAACAAAAGCACGTGGTTGGGTTTAGGGCAACAAAAGCATGTGGTTAGGTATAGGCAGCAAAAGCATGTGTTCATTTATCAGTGCTGTAGGCCTTAAGTGCTTCTGACATTCTCCAATTGTAGGAATGTGTGACCTATACAACATTTTGGCAATTAAGATATGCATTAATCATCTCCAGCCCAGGGCCTTTTCCTCTACATTTTACCAAATCTCAATAGCAGTAGCCACAGTAGCCTAGTCTTATATGTCTCCCTTGCTTGGCTCGCTATGGATTCCAAATCCAGAAAAGGAAAAGCTTGGAAGAAACAGAGTTTAAAGGTAGGATCTGGAGGATTTTCAAACAAAACAAAATATAGACATATAGCTACAAATGAAATCCTGCTCAATCATCACCTATGGGCTTCTACTCATGTGTGGTGGTGACGCTGTTTGCAGAGCTCCTGCCCTTTAACTGTATTTTGATGTTTTTGTGAGCTCGGATCGCCTCTGGGCGGAGATTTCCCCAGCCAATGAGAGAGTGCAGGTGCCGTGCCCGAGCGTGTCCGAGCGTGCACCAGCACAAGCCTTGCCTGAACCTCTTCTGTGAAGCCTTCTTCCGTACTTCCGGGCTCCGTACACTCGGGAGAGTTGAGCCTGATAGGAGGGGCCAAATTTGAATGTGTGTTTACAAACAGCAACTGGAAAATCCTCCAGACCCTACCTTTAATTGTGCGTGAAGAGGCTTGTTTGCTTTTACCACCAATTCTGCAAAGTTAAAGGTCCCAATAATCATAAATAGCCAACTGCAGTGCCACCTAGTGGTAAAACATATTAATGAACGCTCATTTAGACCTAATTTAGATTTCATTGGCTGTGTTACCCTCATTATAATGCTTAACATGTTTTGCAGCTTTAAATTATTTTTGATAAAAAATGGCTCTTTTGATAGTGAAGGCTGTCGATCCCTGTCATAAAGTACAAAGTCTGAAGCTGCTCCTTAGACAATTGGAAATTATGTTCTACAAGACAGCGAGGGCATGCAGGGGAATGTTATGAGTATATGGGCACATTTTCTGATTCAGAACTGAGAACACTACAATAGAATAAGGCTTGTTTGGGTATAAAGAGGAAACACAAACAGAAAACACAAAATCAGGCTCCCATTCATTTTCTATGGAGCAGCTCCAGATCTTTACCTTACAACAGGCATGTTCAAAGTCTGGCCCAGGGGCAAACTGTGGCCCGCAGACCAATTTAAAATGGCCCCCGGCTTGTTGTGCAAACTATATTATATCATCCACCACACAATAGATCATTTTGTGTTTTTTCTATCCAACTCACGATGGCAGGACCATCATACCGTTTGTAGACATGCACTAAGTGGGAACTGTGCACGCAGAACTAATGTGTTCATAAATGGACAATAAACAAGCAAACGGTTCTCTAACAGCAGACATTTTTTGATAGGTAGCAGACATGGCCACAGCAAAGAAGCAGAAAGTCAACAGTGAGGGCCGCTGCTTTAAGGAGAGATGGAAAGTGGAATACTTACTGAAAGATGAAAGGGTTGTGGCTTACTGGCCCTCAGGTATTTTCACATTATCTAATGTGTCCCCCATTCAAAAACGTTTGGACAACCCTGCCCTATTTCCCCCTTATCATCAATCAGTTAATAAAGCAAGTTAAAATGTAATTCATACATTTAATATTTCAGTTCTCATCAATAAATATTAGTTACTGATGCATTCGATATTCAATATATTTGACTCATCTGATAACTAATAAGTAAATAAGTAAAACTGCCCAAAAAATTCATACGACACACAAATTCTGAGCAGGTTTTGGATCTATAGTGTGTTGAACATTAGCAAATTAACATTAACATTGAAAACTGGACAAAATAAAGTATACTCAAACCAGAGTTTATGGACACTGGATACAGTGAATTTTTGAGTGTGCTGTCATCACTAAACTATTCTCCCACAATGCAGTGCACAAATGAAATGGAAGAACACCTCTGGAAAACAAAACAATGTGGGTGGCACAGCTCCAGAAAGAGAAAACAAAAAATAAGTAATAAATTGAAGAAAGACATTTTGATTGTGTTTGTTAAAGGGACAGTTCACCTCAAAATCAGATTGTTCCTGTTACCTGTAGTACTTGTTTCACAGCAGACACTTTGACTTGGCATAGCTGGAAAAACACAAGTACATTAACGGTCCCTCTTTGATTGTCCCAGTAAGCCAGAGAGCCAGCATGCATAACACCTACTATGTCAAACATCTGCTGTGAGAAAGGCCTATTAACGCTGCTGTGCATAGTCTGCTATGAGCATGAAAACTGGGAGGCGGCACGTACAAAACACAACGCAGTAGGTGGGGTGTGAACAGCTAATTTTCCCCCTGGGGCTCCCTAACATGTTCTTCCATCGTGCACTCCCAAGAGGTGAGCTCGTAAATCACTAAATTATTGAGCCCGAGACGTGAAAAATATGGCTATTTAAAGTTAAAAGCACAAGAATGTATACACTGTTTTTTAGTCCAGTGCAGTTCTAGGTGTGTGTATCCTGCATCTGGACAAATAGGGGTGTGCACACAACTATCTTTTTGCATTATTGCAGATGAATGCACGAAAGATTTTATGAAGAAAATAAATTAATAGTAAAGTCAATGGTTTCATTAACAGAGCCAAAGATCACTAATTTGCTTCAAGGTGTATATATTTATATTTAAACAGATGGCCTATATAAAAACACAACTGATTCATAAATAGCATTATATGAAAATATCAAATTGATAAATAATAGTATATGTCTTCCATCACTTTTGAACACTTAAAAATAAATCAAATTTTCACGTCTAATCTCTTTGCTTTTCCTAGCATACATTTATTCAGTGGACATTTCTAACAGCAGACATTTTGACTTATTAAAAGGGCTTTGAGCAGGTTGGCTTTACACCTAAATGGAACAGAGCCCTTGTGAATATTATTTCGTCACACCTGTGTAAAATAAGTCTGTCAACTATTTCCCATTTTCTCTTCATACTATTAAATAAGAATATATGTATTCTAATGGTAAAGACATGTCTAAGTACGTCTCTCATGTCCAGCCTGTTAAAGTGAAAAATCCTTGCAGAATACAGATTAGAGCAACTGCAAGAGTGATGAAAGAGGCAGACAAAAATCATACTATCACTCAACTCTAAGGCTAATACACACTATTGGCTCTAATAGTTTTCACACAATGATCTCTATGCTGTGCAGACACATAGAGATCTGTCTGGCAATGGGAGAGCTCAGAATGATGTAACACACACTGCACTGGCCAGACATTTTAGACATGCTCTATATAGGCGAGAAAGAAACTGAGAAATGTTGCATGGAAAACAAAAAATACAATGTGTAGTGGGACAGAAGACAGAGGAAAACAGAGGAGTTGAAAATAAGAGTGAACATGAGATCGCCAGTTATTTCATCAACTGCTTTGAGGTGACAGAAAAATATAAATCTGTTTTGATTCTTTTACAAACCGCTTAATTATTGACGTGGACAAATGAAGCTCAGCGTAAGTTCAATCAGGAAGACTTCCTTTGTGCTCATCCGTTCACAATTCTCTCCCTCCCACTCCCACTGCTTCCTCTAATTAGCTGACTATGTGTGTTCATTCTTCCAGTTATCCAATCAAACTTAACTAGGATTTCTATCAGCCAATCAGGATGCCACTGCAAAATTTAAAATCTGCTCCCTGCTGCTGTCAGCTGTCATTTTAGGCAGACTTGTTGCGCCCTCCTCCACCCCGTTCACCTCCACTTGCTGTATCAAAGACTTTTCATATTTTTCATTCCTGCGTGCATGTAATAAATATTCTTTTTAACTATAAAAACGAGTCTCTCCTGATTGAAATGACCTTTACTACTGACTCATTAGGCCCACCTTGTCCGAAGTCCAGCCCGGGGGCCAATTGTTGCCCACAGACCAATTTAAACAGCCCGCAGCTTGTCTTTGAAAATATACCATATTATTAACATAATATTGGTTAATCAAGCAAGATCACTTTATATTTTGTTTCCCATTCACCTCACGATGACAGGACAATCATACAGTTTGTAGATATGCACCAATTAGGAGCTATGCTGGCGGCGAAAAATGTGTTTTCATAGACAGACAGTAAACAAGCAAACGAAAGATGACCTTACAGCAGATATTTCCTGCTTGGTAGCAGACATAACCACAGCAAAGAAGTGTAAAGTCAAGAGTGAGGGCCGCCGTTGTCAAGAGTAATTGGAAAATAACAGTAATAGGAAAATTTAATCACTTCACTTCAAGATGAAACAGTTAGTTCAACCTATCCATTTTTCATGTATTTGTAAATCAGACCTTTCCTCTACCCTCTTAAACTCGTCACACAAACATTTGATATCCACCATCTATGACAAGTCAGCAGAGATCAGACACGCCCCCCTTGACAAAATCAAAAATGCCTGGGAACAAGACTTAAACACTTAACTGTCGGACAGTGCATGGGAATCTGCCTTCAAACTGGTTAACTCGTCATCTCTCTGTGCCCGCCACTGTCTCTTACAGTTCAAGGTCACACACAGAGTCCATTCGTCTAAAGTCAGGATTTCACGTATTTACCCAGATGTGAACCCCAGTTGTGACAAATAATCAAGAGCTGAGGCTTCTCTTACTCGCATGTATTGGACATGTCTGAGCCTCGAAAGCAAGTAGGTTTCCCAAACCTTATACTCTGCAACCCAACCCTACGGTCGCACTCTTTGGCACCACCGGAGAGGATGATGTATACCTGACCCTGATTCAATGCTGTACACTGTCTTTTGCCTCTCTGCTGACCAGATGGGCAGCTCCAATCAGATGGAGGGATGCTGCCCTGCCTACCCATGCCCAGTGGCTGGCTCATGTATTGAGAAGATTCACTACTAATAACTCAGATTAATAATTCCAAAAGGTTAGAGGCCCCTTTCTGAAATACTTCCAGAGCTTTCAGTTAAACTGATAATTTTGTGTTTGTTTTTTGTGCTTGTTGCTTTCTGTCAGTGTATACCCCATTATTCTGAACCTGCCACTTACATCGGCATATCTCCCCCTCACTTTTAATATTAGGCCTGACTTTCAGGTCATTTGTCATTTTTGTACTATTAACGAAATGAAGAACCATCCTACTGACGATATACCAACTGTTATTTGGGGTTACAGGAACAGGGAGGATGTGATTGGATTTCATGCTTTGTTACTGGTCATATACTGTATATGTTTTGTTAAGTTTGATACCTGTTGTGAATATGCATTATGTAAACCTGTTCAAATTGAAGAACAATATTCCTGATAAAAAGATGAAACATTATTGTATCTGCCATTTGTTTGTGATTTTTTTTTTTTAAATAACCCATATAAAGCAACAAGCAGCTGGCCCTGAGGCTTCTCTCCCATCTGTCAGTGCTTTAGAAACACTTTTGCAATTGTGTAACTTAACAAGTCACAGCCTGTCTAACCAACCTGAATTAAACCGAAACATTAGCATGATGAAAGCTGCAAAAAAGTGAAAATTAGGAAACCTGAGAAAAGGGACTAAAATTAAATGAAATAAAATAAAAATAATGAATAAAAAATAAATAAACATACAGTATATATGTATATGTTTTGTGTAATCTAATTTAAATGTATAATTATAATAATTATACATAGCAAAGCATTTTCCCCTGTTTTTTTAAAATATAATTTTCTCTCTCTCAGCTAATTTCTTGACACCTTTTAATAATTTGTTGCAATTTGCAGGATATTTTATGGCACATTGCTGATTGCCTTTTTTAAAGAAATCAAATAAATTTGCTCAGGTATCAAAAATACTTGTGAAAGGTGTCTGAAAGCAGCACAAGAAAAGTGACCAGCTTTCAAAGGGTTAATAAGGATCCAATCTTCTTAAAAACCTTTCTATATGTGTCCTATTTTCACTGTGACTTTGAGACTATTTGCAAAAATGAATATCCTAAACCATGGGAAAAATAATGAAAAATAGTGAGACAGGAAAACAAGATGTATTGACCACAGTATATTGATTGCGGAACTACAATCTGTGATGGACTACAATTAACTCAATTAACTCCCACTTCAGGGAGAATCTCGTGGCTATCACGAGAGGCTTTGGCTGTAATTACCTCAAGAGGACAGTCGTAGTTGCGCAGCAGGAGACGGGAGCACAGACAGCAGAGTTGATGCCATTCAGCTGGAACATTTACAGTATGCATGTCCCTTCATACACTGCAGCATCTGTGAATATAAACAGCTCTCCCCAGAAGCAAGAAAACCAGAGAGCTGAGACACAACACTGTATAAATAAAGCCGCTGCAAGGACAGCGAAATAGAAATTGATTTTGTGAATTCACAGATTGACCATGTATATAGTGATCTGTTTTATTTCACAGCAGTGTAATAAAGTACACTTTATCTCCCCCTCCCTGGTGCTTTACCTTTTTATTTCATCCCTATAATACAGGTCTCATCCATTACAGGCACAAGTCAGTCCTCTAGTTGCAATACATCTTTGAGTGCTGCCTGTATATATTATAATATTGATGCTGATAAGACCTCAGCAGGGTGCATGAGGAGAGACTGCGGGAGTCGGGTTAAATCTCTGCATGTGGGTAAGCTCAATGCTCAGGCGCCCTTGACCGAGACTTGAATCCCCACCTCAGCTCGCCTCAGAGTCGCTGTTATTGAATCTGATCCTGACCCCTGACCGTGGGAGAGACAGTAAGACGGAGCAGCTGTCAAGGGATTTTTACTCCCTGAGAAATAACATACATATAGATTACTGGCCTCTAAACACAAGGCTGCAATCTCACCATTGGAAAAAAAAACCTTTCCTAAAATGGTGAGGTGTTAACTTTTCTTCGACAGACTGTTTAATTCAGTATCTCTGTTTTTTCCGCAGCCAGGCATTCGGATGCTCGACAGCTCAGCCATCAGGATGACTGCACCTATTCCTGCCCCCTCTGGGAGGAAGGATGTGGGTTCAGCTTTTAGTCGTCTCCCTGACGGCCGCATGTGCTAATACTGCTGTCATGTCCTGGGGAGAGAGAAGACTAATTACTGACTGCACAGTCTTCCTGCCAGTCCCCCTTGGAGAGCCTTACACTGTTAATTGGACGACAACTCCAAAGGGAGCTGAACTGTGGATGAGAGCGACCTTTGCTTAGTATAAACAGCATTACATATGAAAAGACAGTTTTAATTTCTCATTTCCCTTATTGCATCTCCATTTCACAACATGCTTGTTTACAACAATTCTTCATTTTATCTGCATAGTTTGAGGCGAGTTCTCTCGAAAGAATGTAAATAAGCTTTTGTTTGGGTGATTTAATGCAGAAACCTTTTAAGCTAGCATGGCAGTGACAGCACTATATATTTTAATAGATTTTAAAGTGGAAACACAGCCTTCCCCACCTCTAGCATTTCCAAGCAGTATCAATGTTGGCCCCACTGTTGCCAAAACAGTGTTCCCACAGTTACTTTGGTTGTTCCACCACCATTTTCCGTGATAGTAACTGCAAAGAATGCAAACCGATACTCTTTGGTATCTGGGGATGGCTACCGATAGCTATCGGTGAAATAAGATTGCTATCTTCTTGCTGTTTTGGTTGTGCAATGGTTGACACACTTTTGTGCCATAAATCAAGCATAATCTTCCTGGAAGATTGTATTCAGTGGCAGACAGAATTGCATAGGGAACCAATCTAAATGCAGATGGTGTCATTATTCTGCAGCCATTACACTGTGCAAATTGCAAATCAGCATTAACTTCATCATAAGTAAAGGCAAAAAAAAAAACTTGCTAATTTCCATACAGACTCCACCTTCAAACAGCAGCAGACCTTTTTCATAGCTATTCTGTTGATGTGGGAACAGCTTTGATCCCTGTTTATTTCCTGTGAGCTACTGGATCAACATACACTCCAACAGAATGTTTATGCTGTCAAGTTAGGAAAGGTCTACATTTATCATTCTACTAAATATGACATATTTGACTGCATTAATGCAGGTATGACAACTAGGCAGAGAGTCTACAATCAGGATGGAAGCTCTGTGAAACTGCACTAAACTACAGCAGTGCTTTAAGCTAAATGCCAACGTCAACAGCTAACATACAAAAAAGTTCATCCTACCCAGGTATAAAACTACCCAGATCTTCCACATTGTTGGGCTCACACAGCAAGTGCTGGAGACTTTTAGCCCTCTGCTAACTGAAATTGGAATAAAATGATTTACTCGCGTGCATAAGTAGATATTTAGATCATGGACATTCTCCCAGTAAAAAAAGATGAGCGTAGCACGCAACTTTTATTTTGACAAAATTAAAGACATACCTTAAATTGATGCAGAACCTTGATCCGTGCGGCTCTTCTAGACTTAAGAGATGTTATGGAGCCAAATGGACTAAATCCCGAAAGTGAAATGAGTCATTTCACAGGGGCTTTGATGCACAAAAAAATATATCCACAGATTTACAGGCATCTATTTCACAATGTAAGCCTATGGGAAAAAGTCTTTTTAGGTCCCATGGTGTCACATGATGGACCTGGAAGTTGTAATTCTGTTGTAAAAAGTTCAGCCACTATGAAGCCTCCCCAGCTGACATTGGGTCAGAGGCAGGGTACACCTTAGACAGGTCACCAGATTATCACAGAGCTGATGCATAGAGACAGACAACCATTCACACCTATAGGCAAGTTAGAGTCACCAATTAACCTGCATGTCTTTGGGCTATGGGAGGAAGCCAAAGAACCCAGAAAAAACCCACGCTGACACAAGGAGAACAACAGCTGGCCAGGTGGTTCGAACCCAGAACCCTCTTGCTGTGCACTGGTTGCACTGCACCACTTTACCCCGCCTAATGTATATATATTAGGGTTATAACAATACACGTGTTAGTATTGAACCATTCGGTACAAGGCTTTCGGTTCGGTACACATTTACAAATCGAACGATATATTAAACTCTCCTATTACATTTGGAAAATAAAACAAGGCTGAAACTGTGTTTAAGTCAATGTCCTCAGTGCCACTGCGCTCAACAAGGCAGCCCACATGATGAAGTAGGCAACATGCTGCCTGCCCCTCCACACTCAAACCAAAGCATTCTACCCCAGCGAGACACGCTGGGAGGGACGCTACGCTAAGCTAGCTCGTTGCAAGCTAGCTCTAAGACTGCATACACGCAGGCACACTCAATCAACAATACTAACATACAGTTGTGTCCTTTAGCAACCAGACCAGAAATAGAAGATCTTCTGATAACCTACAGGTCTGGCGTTTGGAGCAAGACCATAATTCCTGCTTTGTACAAAGAAACTAAAGCCTAAATGATGAAATTTTAAAAATCTAGGACATTTCTTTGGAATTTCTACTTTTTTGCTGAATCAAAAACATACAGAAACCATGACACTACTGTATGGAACCAAACCATGAATTTTGCGAACCATTACATCCATAATATCTACATATACATTTTAAAAGTTGTCTTACACCTCCTAACTCAAGAAGGCCTTGCGACCTCCTGTGAAGCTTCAGTGGCCTCTCACAGGGTCAGGACCCCCAGGTTGGGAATCAGAGCTTCAGGACCCTTTGTGCAGCTTTAATTCAGACCTGCTCATTGGCAACAGCTGAGCCAAAATGCATTCAGCACATTATTACTGACACTCATTGTGGTGTGTAGGCTGGACTCTCCATCACAACCTTCAAACACAGTACCCAACAGTAATTTGCGATCATTTGAAGGCTGCACTGATAGATTCACTGCTTTAACTGATGTTTGGACATTTTTATTGATGCAGTTATGTTAAATTTTATTGCCTGTCCTTGAAGCAGATGGTTGTCTGGAGGTTAAACGCCTTTGCCATAGGCAGTCAGAAGTCTTCCTTCATAACATGGCTCTCTAATTCTGCCGCTCATTCACTGATGTTTAAAATCGCACGTCAGTGTGGCATCAGACACGGATCTATAAGTTGTGTACAAGAAAATATCACCATGAAAGTAATGAACAAATATATTTATTCAATTCCAGTTTATTAAATAAAATTATATCTGTGGAATCACATTTTTTAAAATCAAGCTTAATTTAAAAAGTGGCAATTAAATGACGGTTTATCGAAGTTAATCAAAGTCGTCTTCACATTTTAGTAAGTTGATTTTTTTTCCATACTGATGGAAAACACTGATTACACAATAGGTGATATATCTTTAAGACTGCATACACACAGGCACACTCAATCAACAATGCTGACATACAGTAAGTGTGTTGTTTAAAAACTGCAATACTGAGTAATGCAAAGCTTACTGCGGCTATATATCCTGAGAATTATAAAAAAAATTAAATCAATAGTACCAAAGGCTAAGTGCTCAGTTTGGCTAAGATATACACGTTGTAATTCTTTGGTAATCTCTGTAAAATTTTCAAGTTAAATTCTCAGATCATCAGTGAAACACATTTTTAGAGAGGATTAAAATGAAGACTCGTCTAAGCCTCATCAGGACAGGCAGGAACACTCGCTAGAGTCGGGATGAGCCTCTCGAACACGCTGATGCCTTTCAGGAAGACTTGCTCATTCAGGTACTCGTTGTGATCGTGCAGCAGGATTGGCGTCCGGTTCATTGGGGAAAAGCCGATAGCAGGGATACCCACCTAGGTTCAACAGATAAACCTATTACCAGGCACAGAACTGGAGGGGTGGAATAGCTTTTGCCTGACAATGTCATGGAAGTCAAATTGAATGACTTTTTCCCTTATTGTCCCTTCTATCAGTTCTTATACTCACCGCTCGGATAAATCGGCTGTCTGTGGCCGCTGGAAATATCTCCTTTTCCAGAGTCATGTTCCTACAGTGGAGACATTGATGATGTTTTTATGATAAAAGGACAAATTGAGGACAGTCCTACAGTACCTTCAAGGTTTTGTCAGCTACAGTTATCTGGATCAACATTTCAAAACATGTCCTAAAAGTGTTACAGCTTGGGTTAAGACAGTCTTTTACACTGCCTCTTTTGAGATGGGAATGTTGCACTGTTATTACACCTCGCTGTTCTGTATAAAAGTTACAGTCTTGGGATGGGGGGACAGAGATGTCTCGCCTTTTAGCAGACAGTGGAGGTAGTTATAGTGTCGAATCGATGTCTATGTAAAAGGGGCAGCAAATAGAATGGGACGGGAATGATGCTTTGACAGGTGTGACCCACCACCAGGAGATTTAAAAAGCAGCTAGCAGCAGTTAGCAGCTAACTCAAAGAAGAACAGCAGCTGAAATTTCGGCAAATTACGGAGACAATGAAGTCTGGGAGCTCCATACTCTCTGAGCAGAGGATGAGAACAACCGCCATATAACAGAGACAGTAAACGGTTATTGTTGTCATGTTTTGCCATAGTTATGGTTTATAATATATATGGCTTATATTTATTTTACTTATTTACGTACTGCTTTGTGTTTTATTTTTTTTCTGCTGCTGCTTCCTGTTTGCACTGTCCCTTTGCTGCTGTAATGTGGCAAATTTCCCCACTGAGGGGCGGTTAAAGGAATATTTTATCTTATCTTATAAAGCGCTGCTGATGGGTATGTTATGTGTCACACTAGAGGCTGATGCTTTTGTGTTGCATGTCACACTTATCACATATTTCTTTCTTCCAGAACTCCAGCATGGTGTCTGAAATCACACACTGGGGTGGCATGATGCCAGCGTTATTTGGTTCTGTATAAAAAAGCAAAGCCGACGTAATGAAGGGTCTTTGTTGCGACCCTATAGCAGGACCTCTATTTTAGGTCCTATATTTATTTCCAGTAGAATACACAGTAAATGAAAAAGGAAAATCAGTTTTCCTTACAATGCTGAGACAAGTAGCTCGACAGGACAGACAAGTCAGTTCTGAACAAGAGAAGAGGACTGTGGGAGCTGTGTGAATATTTGCAGTTGAGATGTGAAACATTGAATGCATTATTAGGGTTGTGTAAGAGAATATAGAGGATACAATTCTTATTTTATGATTTATCAGATCAGTAGACAAAGATTTTATTGAGAAATCTGGGTGTTAGATTGCTAATCTACTGTAAATAGATTTACAGTTTCTGGTTCTTGGACAGTAAAATTAATCAGCAAGGCTCAACAGAAACAGCAAACACACACTGTCTGAGGACAATAAAATCTAAACTCATTTCACCTTCATTTGAATTAGATACAATGGTGTAGATAGAGCTATAACTGTGGTTAAATTATCACAATATATTGTAGCTCTTACTTGCTTTTTATCCAGTGAGTAGTGCCAATAGAAAAATATATTTACACAACATCAGACTGCCTTGTATTTGCCTCTGCACTCTCACATGCAAAAGAAAACAGCATATAGATTATGCATTAGTGTGTGCAGCGTACTCACATTGCTTCGCAGGCTGCACTGAAGGCGCTCCACCAAGGATCATTCTCCGCTGTAGAAGTCACGTGCTGGTTCATATGTTTCTGCAAAGGAAGAGATTTAAATCATTTGACAACAGGAACAAAGCAACAGCTCCTTTAATACTGAGTTTGAGCGCACTGACCTGAGCAAACTCATAAGTGACGTTTTCTCCTGCTTCTTTACACCACTCCTTGATCTGTCTTTCAAAGTCCTGGTGGGATAACAATAATTTAGAGGTGAGTTTAAAGTCCACAGATGTACACAAACTCATCTGCAGACACATATTCACACTCACACAGACACACCTGTAGATTAACTGTGGGTGGTATTCTTAGATCAAAGCTGACGTCCATTTCAGCTGGGATGACGTTGTAGGCCACGCCTCCTTTGACCATGGTCATATTCACTGTGGTGACATCACCGAGGGTGAAACACTCACTGGTATTTAGCCTGAAATACACACACACACACACACACACACACATGCACACCGTAATAGTGACATCACGGTGATTACAATGCAATTACACTGTAATTGAATCTAAAGTAGAATTGCATTTTTGCACTAAAAATAAACTTTTAATCAGAGAGATCTACATCAAATCGGTTTTCTTTGTAACAAACAGCACAACACATTATGCACATTAGCACCCCTTTAAAATGACCAGGAGCCAAAACATGACATTTCTTATAATTTCTTTACACATCCATAATTTTTGTAATAATTACCTTGACATTTTCCTGAAGAGAATTATGTCAATGTAATTTGGTATTAATCAGAGGGAATATAGAGGAAATGTTCTAAAACTGTCATTTATTTTTTTCGACAGCAGGTTATATACACATGACACAAGTCGGAGACAAAGAACACAAGAATTTCCCCTTTCTGGGAGAGATAAAAGTGTACATATAAGTTCCATGACATATGTGTCGGGGAAACTTGAGAGAGATTAAACTGTCATTTTAGCTAGAAATAAGTAAGTTGTGCTCACATTTTCGAAGGGGGCTTCCTTGAAAGTACTACTTAAACTACAAAGAAATTAAAGCCTTGTTTAAAAAAAAAAAAGGCATTAACATGCAGAATTACAAGATCATCCACATGGCCCTGTGCCGTAAAAGACTAATTACTTCAAATCCCAGCTCTGCAATATCTGAGGATTTGTGGACCATCTGCAAAAATACGGGCAAACATCTAACACACAACCTGCATAAGAACGTCAGTATTTCACAAGTGTCACTTTATTTTTTGTCATTATTCTGTTAAATGGGTTTTAGCGCAGGTGGCAGATGATTGCCTCGACAGGGCGGCCCATAAATCAGAGCTGCTTACAATCGTCATCTTGGAACATGAATGTGACATTTTTACTGTTACACATGGTTCATTAAAACATCTCAGTAGCATTACCTTGGAGGAGTGAGCCATAAACAGGCACACGAGCCATTAGGAGCAACTCTTGCACAGTTGGAATAGTCAAAAATGTCATTTTTACAGCCCTTAAGAGATGCTTTCAGCATTTTATTTGAATCTGCAGTACAAAAGGAGCATAGAGAGGACTTTCATACTGAGACTTCCTGCAGAGAATCAGACCTTAAAGCTCACATTTGGAGAAGAACTGCACAAAGCAGATCAAGTGTTGTGTTATAAATATGCTGTGATTAAAATGTATCAGCTCAAGCTTACCCCAAAGCGTGTATTAATGAGACAATCTGTCTTGCCACATACATTACATAATAAATCAAGTTCAATCTCACCTGTGCTTCTCCTTCTCTCTGAAGTCCAGGAAGGAGTTAATGACTTGGCGCTGGGAAAGATAAGGCAGAATGGTCACTGACACTAGGTGTAATTACATGGACAATAAAGGCCAAAACACACTGGCAGTGAACGCAGAGTGTCTAAAGATATGCCCCTATTATTTTCAATGTGCAACCACACACCAGCAGTGGCAAGATGTGCGCTTGAGCTCCTTGACGTGCACTTTTCCCCACTCACTCTCTGCTTGTACATACCAGCTCCCGTAGTAGCTCTTTTTCTCTGCTTCTATGGCAGCTCGACTCCTTTCCTCACCATTTAAGTACAAGGAGAGCTCTGTAGCTGTTGCTGTGTCTCATGTGTAATAAAGAATAGATGAGGAAAGACTCGCTGTTGAGGTTGAGAAATATCCTGAGCTAAATAACCCACAATCCCTTGTAATTAAGACAATGGCCAAAAAAATATTGCCTGGCGAGTCACATCTCTGGAGATTGGCAGATCAGGTGAGAAATTAAGTTTAATTAGGGGCTCTCCACACAATTTTAAGCTAATGCATAGGTAGAGGAAGTACAGATCTTTCACTTCATAAGTGCTGTTTCATAGGCAACTGGACTTGCTTGAGTTTCTTAAGGACCAAGAAGCCTCTTCAGTTCTTCTTCAGAACTGAAGAGGCTTCTTGGATGAGAGGCGAAATGTCTTCAAGAGACTCAAGCTAGTCCAGTTGCCTACGATATAGCACTTATGATTACCTTGACCTGGATGACTCAAGAATCTTCACTGACTTACAGATCTTTCAGTAAAAGTAGTGATAACTTTGTGTGTAGTTGTAGCACAACTTGTCCAGTGTGGGCTAGGGGCAGCACTTGACGCATGCTGCGGCAGCGCTGGTGTGTTTTCAGCTTAATACCCCTCTAATAATCAGAACAATGGCCCAATCAGAATAAAAATGTCTCATATAACCACCTCAGTTGGAAGAGACTGGACCAATTAGAGGGAATTTTCAAACAGGTTGAGAGGGGTGGTGTAAACTTTTGATAATCAGTTTAAAAAGGAAAATATTAGCGCCTATTAACCATGTAAACATTTAATCTGATTGTTTCTCTCTGGTTGAAAGAAATATATCCTCTCTGTGCATGTTTGCCCCATGCGAAGGTAACAACAGCTGTTTCTATGCGCCTCCCTCTGCTGAATTTGACAGAGAATCGTTCATAAATTCAAAATATATTTAGTGCTCAGCTAGTGCTCTGTTCTTAAGTGTGAGAACGTAGTAATTGCATTCTTTGATTTTGAAACAGTAGCCTTATGTAACAATGATGCTACAGGCTACATGTGGACTTGCTGGAAATAACAATTACCTGTATCACTACCTGTAGCAGTAGCCTACATAAGAGACATTTAGGGAACATCTGTAAATTGTAACCGCAGATAATAACCTTGGTTACACTTACATTACTTACTACCAAATTGTATTAACAAGTAGAATCACTTCTTCTCCCTCTATACTTTATGTACTGAATTAATTTAATTTTCTCCATAAGGTTGGAAAAAAAACCCTTAAGATCTCATTAGATCACTTTATTCAGCATCCATATACCCTGTTAAGTTGGGAACTAATTGGAATCATTTAATCTGATAATGACTTCAGTGACTTTAGGATATTACATACCTTGACATGTTTCGGCGGAAGTTTCCGAGATAAAAGAACACTAAAGTCATTATCATAAACTAAACACATAATGAACACCATTGAACTATCATTTAATCTGGTTGTAGATATATTGTCCATGTAACCACAGCGACAGTCCCTTAGTCCTTTTATGATTAAACAATTTTATTAGCTAGTTAACACAACATTGACACTTACCATCTTCTCAGCAGCTGTGTTCTCCACAAACCTAGACCCATGACCTGGGCTGCCCGGGCAGTGGACTGTAATCCCTGGAGAGAAGAAATATTTCTGCTTGATTTAACATTAACTTTATCATTCCTCAAAAATCCTGAATCTGATAAGATGGTGAAAGTCTTTTACTCTGTTATACTCACACCAGGGGTTCCTCTCTCCATAAAACACAGTGAAGGCCTCGCCGGGGTTGGCTAGACCTACAGAACACAGGCAGACAAATAAAACACTTTTAGCATTAGTCAAGTGGATAAAGATTATTATAAAAACAGTTGGGCAAAAGGACAAAAGTAGATGATCTAAATATTAGCAACTACACATCAGGGACTGAATTTCAGCACATATTTGCCATTGGCTTCAAAATCAATAAAGGTAATTTGGCACAGTGAGTAATACCTAAATATCTGGTTGTCAGACTTTGACATCAATGACAACCACACACCCGATATCTGACTAAAAATTTTAATAAACTGTTTCAAAGTCATCTAACTATAAAGCAAGGAATCTCTGTCTGTGTGTGAGGGTGTCCTTTCCATATCTGGAGAACCTTTCCTCCGATCTACTTCACATGTGGCAGGTGTATTGCTAGGGACCCAGGGAAGTGCAGTGTCAAATTTGGTGCAATTTGGTGCATGAAAAATGTTCAGTATCAATAAACTTTCAATGAACAAGTGAACAGCGCTCTGTGCAGCAGTGGGGGTGGAGTGTCTAGCATACCTTCACCTCTCTGTCGCTCACCACATTCATCAACAGGTGAATAAAGAGAGACTGGAAAGACCAGAGACGTCACACTGTAGCCAACTCAAACATTTCAAGCATCAGCCATGTAACTTATGGAATAAAGGTGTCAAATGTAAAGATGTTTGGATGAGCAATTCTCGAGAAAGCTGCAAACTATACACCACAGTAACTCACTGCTGCCTGCATGCACACGGCAAGAGAGCAGAGGGAGGGAGAGACGCTGTGGTGCTGCCAGAGGAGCCGCTGACTGAGTTTATTTTAAACAACAAGTCTCCAAAAGGGTCTGAAAAGTCGCTAAGGTGGCAACACTGTGCCACATGTATGAGCCCATAATTCATATTTGGTGGTGGAGGAAACATTCACATCCTTAAGTTAAAGTACAAAATACCACACTTGCATAACCACTGCAGTTATAACGTAGAACATGGGGGCATTAGCAAAGTTATTTTACTGTTTGTTGTATTACTGTTACAGGTTAATATGTGGAAAAAAAAACACCCAAGTTGTGGCTACTCATGGTCAGAAACACTGATGAAATACACTTAGCGAGATATGTGCAACACTCCACAAAGCCCTGAAGCCCCGCCCCTGCTGCTGCACAAAGCCACAGTGTGCTGTTTACTTGTTTACTCAAAGTATATTAATATTGAACATGTCACATGTCCAAATCACACCACATTCTTGGGTCCACACCAACACACCCACCAAGTGTGAAGTAGATCAGATGGATGGTTGTATATATATGTGAAGGACACAGACAGACAGACAGATTTTATAGTCAGATTAGTAACACAAATGAAAGACAAGATGACCTTCATATGGAAATAAAAGAAACATTAAGAATGCCACAAAATAAAGCGATGTTTCCTTCACTCAGTCCTTCCTTTGAGCTTGAAGGACATTAAACCAGATAGTGGAGGATGAATATAAATGGAATTAACTTTCTAAAGTTGTAGTCAGGGACCTAATGATAATGTAGCATGAAGCAAATGTGTTGTTGCTATGGTAACCTGCAGTTTATTTAGCTGTATCTTACACAATGACCTAGAGTGATAATTGCTCTACTGGCAGGAAAGTTTGAGGTGCCAAGACACACAATTTCAAACAGAAAACCTGAACTGAACTTCTCTTGGCCGTGGTGCAAACTCAACAACTGGCCCTGGTTTTAACTTATTGAGTAACTGAGTGACCTTCAGTGTTCAGGTATTCATAACATTTAAAAGAAGATGTTGCAAACAGTTATATATTTACCTTCATCAAGTGCAAAGCCAATGTTTAATTTATGGAACTCAGCATGGTTCACAAATGTTTCCATTCCCTTGTGACCTCCGACTTCTTCATCTGAAAAGAAAGAAAAATAATTTTTCGATGTTTATGTCACATTTTCATTTGCCAAAATGCTCATACTTGGTTAGGATACAGATATGCAGTTTAACTCTTTCTGAATCTATTTGACACGCTTCACCTGGGGGGGCGCAGAGGCAGGTGGGGCGTGCTTGACCAGAGAGGGAAATGTGATGTGGAACTAATGTTTAAAGGAAATAATACTTTGATACCTGGATCATTTTTTGACAGAGACACAAAGAAACATGCAGAGACTCGTCATCTTTCATCTCCCTGACACAAGTTTGCGTTTCCTAGGGTGGTGAAGGCATGACCCACCCTGACATTCTTACCCTAACCCTGACCAATCTCACTCCTCCTGCCTAAACCTAACCAACGAACAAGTACTAGCCAAGTACAACACGTACTAGCCAATCAGAGGGAGAGTAGGGTGGGTCATGCCTTTGCTATCGTTGGAAGAGAAAGTGATGGTGGATGTGCTCAGAGGAGACAGCTATTGGTGATTGGAGCACACCAGGACACACAGAGGTTGATCATTATGACAGTACCTAAAGGCCCAGGCTACATGATGAGTGTTAACAAGAGACAGACAAAAGGAAAATGCCAGTTTAGTGTGTATGGAAGGCCAAAATGGAGTTCTCAAATTAGAGTGTGAAGCACTTACAGGACCCCCACTACTCACCATGATAACTAACAAGCACCTTTTTCTTTAGAACTAGTCAAATGACCACGGCAAACAGTTCAATACCCGCTCTACTCTCATTCTATTTCTATGACGCACTCTAAAACCCAACAGTGCTGGTTTGTGCCAGTTGTGGTTTCCAGTCTAAATGGTGCTTGTGCAGACAGAGTCACTGTTTGACTATCAGATAACAGAGAGTCAGTGCAATTACCCCACTGTTAGAAATTGCCACCCTTGCCAATATGTAACATGGGGCAAGCAAGCAAGCAATCCCTGTTTCGATGTAATGACCAACCAGAGTTCACCTTTGTGAAACTTTGTCTGAGCAGAAGTGCTTGGTCAGCCAATGGAAACAATGCTCCACTGTTTCTCTTGAAATAAAACTTAAAACAAACTTCCCAAGTGTATACCTGGCATTTCCTGGTGGGTTTTTCACTCTCTATGTGGGATTCCATTGCCTTGATTCCTATTGTGCTGAGATTGAAAAACTTCAGCCATGCCACAAAATCTTGGTTTAAGTCCCCATGAAATGAAAAATGTCCAATTTTAATCCTGTGTCTGTGTAAAGACGTGTAAAAGTGAGAATTTATCTTCAGCTATTTGGTAAATGTATGTAAATAAAATCCTGTACCCGGAATATTTTTTGTTTACAAAAGATACTACAATCAAATGAGCCCTTGGGCAACAAGCTAGCCACATCGGCCATATAAAACTGCACCTCACCATTTGTGAATTGTAGTAGCTAACAGAGCAATATTGAGAGAGACAGGAAGAGATGTGAGTTACCAGCTCACCCCCTTTTTCCCCTTTAAGGGCAGTGGCCTTGTGGGTAACCTGTGAGGTTATGACGTGTGCTTTATAGTGTGTATTGAGGGAAGCAGCTCTCTCGGGGTGTCATGGTGAAGACGCATGCAGCAAGTGCTGATGACAGTCAGCAGAGTTAAGTGTCTACATGAGCTCAGGGCTACTGTTAGACATCATGAAAAGCCCATGTTTGTCGTTGTGTGGTGAAGACTGCAATAAAGCTGATGTTCGTGAACGGCACCCGAACGCCTCACCATCCTTCCTTCTGCAGAGTGGTCCGGACCGCTAGAAGCTAGTTAGCAGCTAATAACGAGCCAAGCTAATTTAATGTTGATAAGCCAGCATGTTCCCAACTACAGTTTGGAGCCGGTAAGCTGTCACTGAGAGAGAGGTAGCACGTGTGTTTGGATATCAGTAGGCAAAACCTTTGATTTCATTTCCAAAAAAATTTGGCAGAGGCCTAATTCATCTCTCCCTCGTCCTCCTCCTGATCTAATGGTGAAGGACGAGGAGTAAACAGACATATAACATATAACGGTTTTAAGGTATACTGTGATAGAAAAGTTAATAGTTAGTTGATGTTTCCCAAGACGGTTATCGTACCGTGAAAATCTTAAACCGTTGCAACCCCATACCCACATCAGAACCATGAAACGACATCCTTCTTTGGTGCTGCCTGCATGGCAGTTTCTCTGAATAACCGGACACACATTAACAGGCGTAAAAAAAAGCTACCAGGTGAGTGAGGATGGTGTCAGTTAAGAAAAGTCTGAACACGCCTCCACTGTGTTTTCTAAGTCTGGAAAAATAAGTGAAAACACCCGTGCAGGTGCATCAAGAGTGTGTAGATGTTCTGACAACAAACTATACATAGAGGAGGGAAAGAATCAGATGTTTACCAGGAACAAACATTAAGTGCACAGTGCGCATCAGTTTCCGTCCCTCTGCCTTCAGTCTTCTGACTGCCTGGATGTACCTGCAAAGAACAAAAGAAAAAACGTCAGAGTTGTGACAGGAATAAGAAATGGAGTCTGAACTGACAGTATACAGGCTGAGTGGGTGGGTGTTAAAACAGGTGTTTCTTATACAACATAATTTAAAGTGAAGATCACAACAACACTAAACTAGAGTACAAATCCTGTGTAATAAAACAAGTCATTAATGCAGTTTATACCCACTGTATAGTTACACATTTCATGTCCTGTGATCCCCGGGCATAAATGTTGCCCTCTGCATCTTTGAAAGCACTGAAAGCATCGTATTTCCAATGTTCCTGGAGAAGAGATTGATATCAAATCTATTTTTTTTTCATGTCCGTCACAGATTATTACAGGTTTGTAACGCCACAAACAGAGACAGAGGCCATACCTGAAAAACAGGTACAACATCTGTGTGGGAGTTCAGTAAGATGGATTTCAAGGTTGTGTTCGTTCCTTCCCATGTCATGATCGACACGACTCTGCCCGGGCATATCTACAGGGAGAGGGAATGACAGATAAGACCCAGCGTTTCCTTTCAGAGGAGGTATTAATAATCTCTGTACTGTATTTACAGCTTGTACATAAATGCTGGCTACATGATTTATGATATCATCACTGACACACCTCAATCTTTCTCATGGGCAGCCCAAGCTCCTCAGCTATTCTGTCCAGGAAGCGAAGAGCAGCATCTAGAAGTGAATCAACAGGTAGCAGAAAAATTTGTTTAAAGTTTAATTATCTAAAAGTTCACAAAACAATAGACAATCAGAATTTCTGCTTTTTGATACCATTTGAATTGTGCCATGAATTACACAAATGTAGTTTTGCAAGTCAAGAAAGTTGCAGTTTGTGGTAAAACTGTAGAAGTATAAGGCTGTGAAAATAAGTCATTATAGCAACTACACAAGTCGTGTTAGTAACATCATACATCCTTTTTCCATTGTCACTCTTGGGGAGTAAAGTCATGCTGCCCCAATTTTTGTTTCCATTGTCAGTTTAGATGTGCTGTGCCATGCTAAGCTGGGCTGGAGATGGACCTTCTCAAAGGCTTACTGACCACAGCCCCGACAAACCCCCTTCTCCCCTCCAAAGAAGTGTGTGTGCGAGACTCTTATCACCTCTGTCTGCAGGAGATCAGAGAGAAAGGCGTTTTTAAAAGTCTCTGTGTGTCCAGCTCTCAGTACGTGTGTAGCTTCTGACTGAATCTCTGTAGTTTGGAGTTTAGTTTACAAAATTGTTTAATTTTACTGTTGCATGTTCGCTATCAGCCGTATTATAAGTTGTGTTATAAGTTGCTGCTCAAAAACTCAACATTTCTTTATTTTGCTGATTCACAACAAAGTTTTTACATAAAAAAAATAAAGGGGGACTTTTATTGTGAAGGATCTATAGGAAATGAAATGTGTTATTACTGAATTAGCGGAACTTTGTTAACAGCCTTTATTTGGTAAAAGCAATAATACAGCAGGGAGGAAAGTGAAAGCAGAAACAGCCACAGTGAGATGTTGATGAACAACGGGTAATACCTTCCTCTCTTGCTGAAGCTACGATGCCTGTGTTTGTACTGAAATGTGTTCCTGTCGAATAGTGTCAACCCCCTGTTATTGCTTAGTACCTCGCTCAGTGGTTAGGGCTAAGGGTTTGGTTCAGGTTAAGGTAGGGAGGAACATATACAAGCGTGGAAACAGTCTTTGACGCAACACTGAGATGTACTTATATGATTTTTTTTTTTTGCTTCCCAGCTGATAAAAAGACCAGTAGTTGCTTGATAAAACACATCAGTTATAGCAGTACAACTGTGCATGGAACATACTAAGTTAATCATGTAACTAGCTGGTGTAGGTGATGTATCTTGTGCACGACAACACAAAACTAAATAGTTCTACAATAAACCTACGACAAACTGTGACTTCCTTGACTTGCAAAATTATCTTTTTAACTGATAACATCATATTTGTAATTCACGGCACCATTCAAACAGGATCAACAAATTATTTGTCTCATGCTGTTGACTACTGTACATATTTTTTCAGAACTAGTTCCCATGGGAGACACCAGAACATGAGGGTCTTCACCTCTCATGCAAGGTCCTAATAATGAGTCTGAACTAAGGCTGCACAGTTGATTGAATTATTATCAAAATCACAATATTGCAAAGTGCAATATTCAAATTGCAGGAGCTGCAATTCTTCAATAAAAGTAAAATATGTCACAACATACCATCATAAATGAAGCATGGCAGTGCTACAGACATGCTCTGGTTGACCAACTTTTCCAGATGTAAGGCAGACCCCAGAAATAGTCCAGAAATATCACCCAATCCCTTTCTTTAGGTCAGGGTCACACTTTTTTCTGCTTTGCTTGACCAGTGAAGTGAGAGCCTGGGTCAGCACCTCAGCTTTCTCCTCAAGATAAATAACTGAGATGATTTAATGTCTAACTGACACAGATAAGAGCTGGACTTTGAAATATCATAGAACATAAAATGATAGGAGGGTTACAGGCAATTACATTTCACACTTTTTACTTTTAAACATTTTTACTTTAAAAAAAATAAAATAATCGTAGTTGTGTGAAGTGATATGAGGAGTAAAATAACAGGAACATTTTGGCCATATTCCAACAGCTGTTCGTCCTGACCCCAATGTTTTAGTTAAATAAATGTCAAAAATCCAGCTGAGACATCTCCAAAGGGCATGGCTTAACACATCAATGACTTGTAATGAGAACACCTCACCATAGTCAGGCTCTGGGTGGACAGTTTTGAGCCGCAGGTACTCTCTGAACAGACTGACAGAGGGATCCTCTCCCTCAGCAGAGCTCTGTCCTCCTCCAACACCTGGACCATCTTTGTCAGGCAGCATGGTGCGATTTATTCACTCCTCTGAGGACACACAGGTTAACACCATTAAAACAGATTACAGTCAAACATGATAGTTAACATGCCAGCATCATGTGAGACATACTGTGTGTCTGATCAAACCCAGCCCAAACTGCACATCATGTCCTGTACCGCTGCCATGCTGCAGTCACAGCTGCTGTCTGATCGCTAGTTGCCACAGGCCGGCAGCCTGTCACGGCACCGTTAGCCGGTGTTACCTGCTTTAAGCCGATGAGGACACAGTTAATGCTACAACAGCTAGCCAGCCTCGTAGCCAGATATCCTCTCTCCTCAGTAGTAAAGGACCTATGGCTGCGTCCTGACCCTTTGTCAGTCACTTAGCTGAGGCTGCTGGTAAACAGGGACCGACGTCACAGGACGACCGACAGCGAACATTGATTTAATGATTTTAGCCAAAGTTAATACTCACAGGACTTTCCCGGTGCTGTCCACTTGCTGGTCAGGTAACGTTGAGCTGTGTCAGCTGATCACTGCTGACTGGGCTGGTTCCTGCCCTTCAAAATAAAACACATGTCGCAGATGCTGTGTCGAAGTCTGTTTCCTCTGAAAGGTGACTGTAACGGTGGGGGAGGGGCAATACGCATACACACACAGAGGAAACAACACTGTTAGAAAAATAAATACATATTTTTTTAACTATTGAAGGGGGAACTCGTTTCCAAACACCTAAATGAAATAATTTAAATAATTTTGCATAATTATTAGACGCTAAAAAATGTTTTATACATTTTTAAGGCATTCACATAAAAATAAATTAACCCTTTCACACACAGTGGTCACTACAGCAGACAGCTATTTCAAACCCATCTTCTTCTATATGCATGGGTTTGATGCTATAGTTGCTTTTAAGTCACTGAAGTGGACCCTGGTGTGTCATGCCATACACTGACACCCACTGGCCAGGTGTTGTAAGTGCAAAACACATTTCCCAAAACAAAGATGGCCGACAGAATTTAGGAAATGTGAAGCTCAGAAATATTTTGCCAATCCTTTTATGATAAGAGACCCTTAAAAAGTAACATCTAAGGAGTTATACAGTTGGTAAACTGGACAGCTATTTAAAACCTATTTTCTTGTACATGCATGGGGTTTGATGCATATAAGTCACTGCAGTGGACCCTAGTGCGTCATGGTGTTGGGTTTATTTTCAATAGTCACAGTGTTTAATAAAGTATAAAACTGTTTATTTCAATATCTGACCATTGTTGTGAAAAAACTTAAATAATAAATAAATAATGAAACAAAACTAAAAGTCTGCGATTTGTTCATTTAGAAACTCTGCATCAAATGTCTTTGCTCCATATTTAAAGCAAGGAATGTCCTTTTGTCTGTAGAGACAGTCTGACCATAATAAAGTTTAAAGGTCCTCAAACAAGACAACAATAAAGACCCAATGTCCTAAAATGAGTACTTCCTAATTAACAGCATCTCATCTTGTTACTGTTGCTAAATTTGGTCACATGCCTATGATATATCAAATTACAATCATTATTAATCATAAACAAGTTTCAACCATTACATCTGATCAGGTTGTGAACCTTGTTTCTTTGCAGACTGACTTGGCAGAGATGGCTTACTTACTTACTTACTTACTTACTTACTTACTTACTCCTCTTCGTCCCCTATGGGACATAAGGCTTCAATGAGCACTCTCCATTGCATTCAGTCCCTCGCAGCACGTTGGGCCTCTCCCCATGACAGGTTCATCTGTTCCAGCTCTTGTGTCACAGTTCTGCGCCAGGTGGTTTTGGGCATCCTAGATTTTCTTTTGCCTGGTGGTGTCCATCTTAGGGCAACTTTTGTGATGTGATCCTGCTCCATCCTCAACACATGTCCTAGCCATCTCAGGCGTCTGTGCGTAATCTCCTTGGTGATGTTCCGGCTTCCTGTTTTCTTGTACAGTTCATTGTTGGAGATCTTATTAGGCCAAAAGATCTGGCATATTCGTTGGAGGCATCCATCATGGAACACTTCCATTCTCCTCATGTCTGTTTTGACAACTCGCCAGCTCTCTGAACCGTACAGCAGAACAGACTTTACATTGCTGTTATATAGGAGCATCTTCGTTTCATGGCTGTATTGTTTTGATCTCCAGATGGGACGGAGTTGGGAGAAGGCACCCTGAGCCTTTCCCAGCCTTGCTTTGATGTCTTTTGATGCCCCGCTGTCCTTACTGATGAGACTGCCCAGATAGGTGAAATCTTCCACAAACTCAAGTGGTTCCTCATTAACAAGGATGGGTGCTGTGGGGATGGAGTTGACACACATCACTTGTGTTTTGGAGGTGTTGACACTGAGCCCAACTTGTCTGGAAAAGTTGTTCAGCCTGTCAGTTTTAGCCTGCATGTTGTACTGGTTGGTTGATAGAAGAGCAGGGCAGAGATGGCTGCCATATTGTTTTTACATGGATTAGTGTATTGTGCTCTTACTACCACTAGATTGGACAAAAAAGTGTCCATGAACTAGGACAACAGGTCAAAAATAAGCATAAAGAAGTATAAGGTGCAGCAAACCCAGAATGTGATGTCCTCATATGAGGACACAGGAGGATATACATGTCTCAGGAGGATATACAGTATATGCAGTCCTGTGCAGAGGTAGGTTTTGTGTAGGAATATGGATATTGTGAGTGAGTTAGACATGGACATGGACTTCGATGCAGAAGAGCTTGACTCATTTTGACAAAAAGAAATTGAAAGATGGATAAATTAGATGAAATGTTAGTGGCAATTAAGACATCGCAAATTCAAATGTTAAGACAATTTAATGGACTTATCAAACCTAATATTTATGAAATTAAATTTAAGGACCTGCAGACAGTGTTTCATTGCTAGATGATGTTATAAAAAAAAGAAAAGAGCCTGGGTCTTCAACAGGGGGTCCTTACACTTAATACTTTTTAAAAAATATTTTCTTTTGTTGTTGTTCTTTTAAAAATTTAAAACAAGTCTTTAACAGACATTAACATTAATTCAACATTTTTTGCCTTTTGCAGTAACTTGTCTTTGTGAAAGTTGAGTTTCTTCCCTCCCTCTATGCTTCTCTGGCCAATGCACTGTAGGTTTTGGTATTATATTTATGATCAAGTGTTTTTAGTTTGAAGCTTTTCTGGTCATATACAGCTACATTTGCAGGAAATATCTTGTGGGGTCTATTTTTGTAGTTCTAGATCTAGTTTTTTCATCCACAGAGAAGATGTTTGTGTTCCTAAAGGATGATGTGGTTACTTCTACTCAACATACATATTGTTGTGTAACTGTGTAACCGTACCTTTAGGCTCAGGTGATAAAAGCACCTCAGACCCAGGCCCACAGTGACGATCTGCAGTGCTGTCTCCCCTGACAACCATCTCCTAGCAACCTGCTCCAGTGACAGGAAAGTCAAGGTAAGCAGATGATTGTCCACTCACCCATTGTGACTGACATGAATACAGCAACAACAGGCAAGTAAACTCACACAAAACACAGCTTTCTTTCTTTTTTTTCTGTGGGTGTTTTTTCCCTGTCACTGTATCGTAGAATTCTTGAGACTGTCTGTTACTGCAGGTGGAGAACGAGGAGCGAGCCATGCTGCTCAGGGTGTCTGAGGAGGAGCACGAAGAGCAGTTCAACCACTGTACAAACATGACATGACATAACACCTCCTGCTGGCCACCTGCTTCAATGACACATTCTTGAATGTAGAGTTTCAAGTGTATATTTTGCTTGTAAACTATTTCAATTTCATATGTTTTATTATTATTATTATTATTATAACCTTCCCTCCTTTGTGTAGTAGTAATAGTAGTAGTAGTAGTAATTTATTTTGGTCCTCATTAAGAATTTTCCAAGGGAATGCACATTATAAAGAATAAAAAACAACAAGCCGTTAAATGACAAGGAAAAACCAAAAGGTGTTCATACTTACTCTCTCTAGTCTCGAACCACTTCTACATACAGTTAGGAAGCAAATTGTTTTGTGCTTTGTAAATTGTCTGTGCAAGATTAACTAGATCACAAAATTTCACATACAAATACAGCATGAGTTGGTTCATAAAAATTAAATCAATTTATAATTCATGTACCTCTCTTCTGTAGCATTAAATTGAATTAGTGTAGATTTTGTGTGGGCCTCAACAGACTAGGTAATGTATAGAAATATGAGAGTATAGTGAGTTCAGGGTCAAGATATCTTTAGTTTGTCTTTATTGTTTTTACATTATTTATGTGTGCTCTGCCTCTTTCTTGTGTTTTTGCCATACATTGTGATTTGGTGGGTTGGACATCATCATCACTGACAACTTGCAGACAACAGCACTGGTATATTTTTATCTATACAGCAATATTGGGCAAACTTCCAGCCTACCTAAGCACCCTTCTGTGTGTCAGCTCTGGTAGAATCAGAAAAGATCTGGGGAAAACGGCCTTCTCCTACTCTGCACCTTGGACATGGAACAATCTTCAAAAAGATCTAAAATTAGAAACCCTGATATCCATTGATGAATTTAAGGGTATCATAAAGAATGTGGTGACAGAGACATGAGCTTGTTTTTCTTGAGAGTCCACTATGTTTGAATAGTTGTTTTACTGTGGATTTTTGCATTATATGTTGTATTTGTTGCATTTTAAATGTGTTACCTCAGCCGGGTCTCTCTTGTCAAAGACATTTTCAATCTCAATGGGACTTCCTGGTTAAATAAAGGTAAACTTGAGAGCTCAATGCATACAAACAGACAGAACACATGCAAATAAAGAAAATATCTTCACCAATTTGACAACACATGCAGAGGATTTAGAGAAAACTGCTGCAAAGTGAGAGCTTTCTGTCTGCTTGTTTTCTCACTTCAGGTCGAGGGGGGACCAACTGTTTGGAGGTGGCATCTTATAGTTTTCAACATTTGCAAAAGATGCAAATGGTGGGTGTAAAAGTGGTGTCAGTAACTCTCCAAGAACTTTCACAAAAGGCGGAAAAGGCCAGCAGCACAGCAGGTGCATCAAAATAACCTCCAGTTCTCAAAATATTTTATCAACTGAAACAAACAAAACACACAGTTTTTTGTTTTTATTTTAAGCTATGCACATCTCTTATTTTAAGTTTGTATTTTGCATGATTGTCCAAACTGATTGCAAATATATTACATATAACTTTATGAGCATTATATAAATAAACGTAAGCTATTTTTTCATTTTGTATGGTCCATATTCTATTTTTTTGTATTTTACACTGTATATCAGTTCTGCTTTTGTTGAGCATGTGTGTTCCTGGAAGCTGAAATGGTTACCAGATCTTAATATACAAATCTGTCAAATGTGAAGCTAGTAGAAGCGATTCAAACACAAGCACCCGCAACATTTGCATATTTACAGCAACCTACGTGTCACCTACAAAAATGGTAACAGAGTGAAGCAAACACATTCCATGTTTTTACATGCAGAGAGAGACATGAAACACATGAAACAAAAACTCACCACTATACAAACCTGAAGCTATTTTTACAACGAGCTGAGCTGAACTAGAATTTGACACGATGGTAAATTAAAAAATGAATATTTTTATAATGGAAACATCTGAAATATTGTTGTTAGGTGTCACTACAGGGTTGTACATGCCATTTTCCATGTATTAAAACCTACTCCCATGCCACTGTTCTTCGCTTCAGGCGATGATAATATCAGATCTTAAAACCTTAGAGCTAGACTAGTGTTCCTTTGACTCTCTCCATCTTTCTACCTCCTCTTCCTCACTTCAGTTTGCTGAGGAATTCGATCAACCCTTGGTGAAATTCTCTGGGTTTGTCCATGTAGCAGGCGTGACGAGCTCCTTCTAGCTTGAGCACAAAGTGATGTGGAAGTTGCATGAGGTTCTTGTGGGACTGGGCACCCAGGTTTGTGTCCAGGGCTCCAAACACAATTAGAGTGGGAGTCTGAAATCAAAAGCACACAGAAGTGAGAAGACTACGAGACTACACAGAGTGGAAAAAAAAAAAAAAAATCACACAAACACACACAGATATCAGCATACAGCTGTGTGAAGATACACAAAGCCCTCTGACATACGTGTGGGTGGTAAATCTACTCTAACGGGCTAAATTGTACCTACTGCATAAAAAGTTGCTGCTTTCAGGCTGTCTTATGTAAGATTGTAAAATGAGTATGTTTTTTAGTTGGACAAAACAATGTGTCACTTTGGACTTCTTTAAAAATTACAAGAGCCATTTTTAACTGCTGTTTAAGTTATACTTAAAGGTCCAGTGTGTAGGTTTAAAGGGGATCTACTGGCAGAAATTAAATATATTATTCATAGTTATGTTTCTATTAGTGTATAATCACCTGAAGCTAAGAAATGCTGTGTTTTCATGTTCTTAGAATGAGCCATTTATGTCTACATGCAGAGTGGGTGGGGTCTTGTTCACACGTGAGAGTAGAATGGATTGTGAGATGGATCAGCGATGGATTTGCAGTGATGTAGGCACTGCACTGGACTGTCGTGGTGAAGAGAGAGCAGAGCCAGAGGGCAAAGCTTTTGATTTACTGGTCCATCTACGTCCCAACTCTCACCTATGGTCATAAGCTCTGGGTAGTGACTGAAAGAATGAGGTCGCACGTACAAGCTGCCGAAATGAGTTTCCTCCGAAGGGTGGCTGAGCTCTGCCTTAGAGATAGGGTAAGGAGCTCGGACATCCGGAGAGAGCTTGGAGTAAGTTGAGGATGTTTTGGCATCTGATCAGGATGCCTCCTGGGCACCACCCATAAGAGGTTTTCCAGGCACGTCCAACTGGTGGGAGGTCCTGGAGCAGGCCAAGAACAAACTGGAGGGATTACATATCTCACATGGCCTGGGAACGCCTTGGGATCCCTCAGGAGGAGCTGGAAAGCATTGCTGAGGAGAGGGGTGTCTGGAGTACTTGGCTCTGACTGCTGCCCCCGCGACTCTGCCATGTTTCTACAGAAGGCCCAGAACGGACAAACCAAACTCTGGCTCATAAGAGGGTTTTTTTATGCTACCTAAAGGCCACTGTAGGTTCTTTACACGCTTGGAAAGCGAGGCGTGAGCGGAGGAGTATTCAGTTGGTTGCAATCTGCAACTTTACAGCTAGATGGCAGTAAATCCTACACACTGGTCCTTTAAGGGCCATAAAAAAAATGGGCCTTATTCGCAGTTGAAAATGGCTGACAACCCGTTCTTCACTCTTCGAACATGTTATGTTGGTCTCAGAAGATGCGCTCTCTCCTGACGGCACGGGCTGTAATAACTTACAGCAAGGTTGGATATCTTAACACCTGCTGTGAGCTAAATCAGATCTTTTATATACCCTGCATAGGCTACCAATTACTACTGGCTGCATACAAGCAATTTTATGGCACTAAAAATTGGTAGGAGCAGCCTATAATTATAGTCTCAGTCAATAAAAACTATGAAAACCAAAACTGTTTCATTTCAATATGGACATTCTCACACTCCACTGGTAAGCCTGGCCTGACACTCAGTTTTTAAAGATGAATATTTTAATTATAACATAAATGATGAAGGGTGTAAATTTCTTAGTTATGTAATACATTTGGACATTATTGTCGTCTATGAAAGCCCTTTTTAATAAGTGCCGTTTTAATATGCTATGTATTTAGTTAAAAGGTGTGTTCTTAGACAGCTGGCGTGTGAGGCAGTTCTAAACTTATTCACAAAAAAAATTAAGGTGACAAAATATTAATGAATCCCAGATTTGTGCATAAAACATGCACACACATAATTTAAGCACAGATCTGTGCATATGCACTGTTTGTGAATGAGGCCCACTGATTCTGCCTCACTGAGGTGCTGCTTTACTGACTAGACAACGACCCCCAGGAACCACCAAAGCCAGATTATCGCTGGGTGTTAACTGGTTTGTTAGACCACTTAAGCACAGCATCAACTGGGATGAGGATAATCCTGATGACCGTGTCAAATCTAATTTCAAGACCTTTAACCATGGCAACATATACCTAAAATAAAGTCAACTGTGTGTGTTCAGGTCGTATTACATCACCAGAGCAACAATGTAATAAGGCTACCATGTGTAGTACCCATTAGTGCATAGTGGTGTACTTAATGGGTGCTTGAAGAGACATGCTATATACATGGAGCATCTGAGTGTGTCAATATGGTCAAGCCTCAGTTTTATGTTTTCCCCATTAAAGGCACAGTTCATCCAAAAATGAAAAGCTCCCCTCATGTCATGAGAAACATCAGCAAAGTTTGTATCCTCACATAAAACACAACTAATGGTGTGACTTCATCATGTCTGTCATTTCTGTTTGAAGACATTAATCACCACAGTCTTCACTGCCCTCACCTCAATGTTTTGGTACTGCTGTGGAGTGTAACTTCGGGTACCAACTGGTGCTATGGGAATGAAGCCATGTAGCTGATCACTGTTCTTCATGAGGAAGGGGATAGAGTAATGTCCACTCATGGAGGGGCTCAAGAGCACAGCCGCCCTGACGCCCAAAGACTCCATGAACCTTGAAAGGAGGTCCACTCGATTCTGATCGGTCTTCAGAGCCTCCGAGTCTGGTGACTTTCCATACCCTCCAAGAAGAAGAACAATTTGTGAAACATTACTAAATACATAATTACAAAGTGGGTTTGCTCAGATCACAGTTTTGTGTTACAGACTTCATTCTGCACATCAACGAAGGTGTTCTAATTTATTCTGGCTGATTAAACCTCTAGTTAAATTGATGTGAGGTGGAGCCGTGCTGGGAACTGCCAAAAGGTCACCAAACTCTGTGTACTAATTTTGCTGCTTCTGTCAAACTATATTAAAGCATTCTGCTGCAAGTAAACAAAATGCCATGTCTACCAACAGCATGACACATGACAAGGCAGCAAGAGAAAAGATCCGGGGTCTCATTTATAAAACTCTGCATAGGATCCATACTAAAACTGTACGTGCGGACAAAAGGCAAAATATATTCGACAATTTCTACGACCAGGCTATCACCTCAGCATGGGTCAAAGTTTCTCCCATCAAGTCTGTGTTTATAGACTACAACTTTTCCGTGGGAAGTGCATACGCCTCTTTCAGGCCTCGTTTTGTGTGTACGCAATGTTTATAAACGAGACCCCAGAACACTGCAAAGGAGAGGTGTGGACTTGAATTACATGACTTGGACTCGAGTCACAAGTCTGATAACTTTAGACTTGACTTGACAAAATCTAAAAAAAACCTTGCAGCTCCACTTAAACATTAACATGAATGACTTGTGACTACACTTAGACTTGAGCCTTTAGACTTGAAAAGACTTGATTGACCCAATGATTAAAAAGTATGTTATTCAAAAAGTGTAACACTGATCATTTCATTTCCCTTCATTCCTGAATCAACTAATATTAAAGTTATTCATTCCTAGCAAGTCAACGCTTAATTGCCCAGATGATCCACTTTGTTTGAACCACTCGGACAGCAACAATCAAGTTTCAGGAGAGAATCATGAAGAACTTACATAATGTTACTGAGCACCAGCTGGAAAAAATGACACTAAAGATTATTTGGTTCACATACAAAAACTATGCAGTGCTTTTGACATTTTAAGTTGCACAAAGACGGGAAATCAAGGCTAATGTTAACATAGTTGGTGAGATAATTCGTAGCTAACATTAGCTTAACAGCAAAGTAAGTTTTTAACAAACTTGTTCTAACAAAAAAATACAAGTTTTAAAAAGCATTCAGGATTTTTGTGAATTCAATATATTATTAATCTGTTGTTAAAATGGCATTAACTTTAAGTTAAGGCCTTGGGACCTGACATGAGACTTGTCAGTCTTGACCTGGGACTTAAGACACCACCTCGCAGCATACCCAGTAAACTGACAATACACAATGATAACGTCAGTTTTTTTTTATACATTTCCAAATTCAAAAGAACACAAGTTTTTCTTCATCCCAGCAATGAGAAACCTGCATCCCATGTGCCTAGTTCAGACCTCATGTATGGAACCAAAAAACTGCCCACTGTCCACACAGATTAGGAAAAAAAAACTTTTCTGATTTTTGACCACAAGGGTGCAGTATTAGCTCATGAAACTCGAGTCAGCTAAACCAACGCAACTTTTCAATATAAAGAACTAATAAATGATATTCTCTAGATAAAGTACCGTCAATGACCTGGTGGTGTTTATTTCAGAATGAATGTGTTCATCTACATAACTGTCACCTTTAGACTTCGACTATATTACAATTCATTGTGATGAAATTTGATTGCATGTCACTATCTTTCAGCTACACTTGTGCCAAACCTATAAAGGCTTATGTAAAAACTTTACATAAAGGAATACAAGAGCAAAAACGTAAACCTATAAAATCACCTGAGCATTTTAAATATTAGTGTTCTAAATTGTAATATCAATTAAGTGTAGAAATATAATTAAAAAAGGAGAAAAATGTTGAGATACAGGGATTCTTGCAATATTTACAGTATGAACAACAGTTTCTAAGCCTGATCTTTTTTCCAAATCAAAAGTTTTTGATGGCAGAGCATTTCTAGGTCTCTTTCTGTACACAGACAATGACACGGAGGAATCAATTAAATTCAACAGGATAACTCTACAGTACGAAATGTAATAAAAAACTGAGCGGGACCTTTTACACAATGGAAGATGGAGATTCTTAGCCTGTCTAATCTCAGAGTTTATCTCGGTTTGAATATAGATTAAATTTGAAGTAATCCAGCTCACTAAATCTTGTCCATTAGTGTATCACACCATACATATTACTGTAAAAAGTTCATGTATAATCCAGTTTGAAGTGATAACATCATTACAGTCACTAACACAGGACTTGAGTTTTACCTGGAAGGTCCATCGCTAAGGCCTGATATCCGTTAGTTGCGAGCAAGGCCATCGTACCGAGCTCTTCCCAGGTTTTGGATGTGAAGGCCTGGCCATGCAGAAGGACCACTTGCAGCCTGCACAGAGAAATTATTTTGTTTCAGAGGATTTTATCACAGGTAAGAAAAATACCATAGCTGTAGGTTAGCAGCACCACCTGTGTTTGTGCACATCCTGAAAACATTTCATCATCCTCACGGTCTAGTTTGTTCACTCTACTTTTGATTACACAGGGGCATGCAGTCTGCTCAGATGTTTACACAGGTCTCTCCACCTGTCAGCTCACCTTGGCAATATCTGTCGTCCAGCTCCATCAATGGGTAAAGCTTCTCTGAAGAATAGCGGAGGGTCACCGGGTAGCTGTCCGGTGCGAATGGACACGTTGATGGTTGGAAGCGGAGGAGGAGGGGTGGCCATCAGCCCCATTCTTTGAGCTTCCAGGGACGGCTCCATGCTGCCCTGGCGAATTGATGGCAGCAGCAGGTACAGCAGTAACGTGGCCAACAACACCAGGCCCAGAACAACAAGACGGTTACGCAAGAAATTCATTTCGTCAGGATGAATGATCTGGGAAAAGTGGTAGATAGTGCAGTGTCTGAAAGCCCATCACATGGACCCTGATCATACAGTATTACTAACTGTTTGACAGCATATAAAGAAATTGCCATCTACATCCATCAAGATTATTGTGGTTTAACAAATGACTTTGTCTTAACACTCAAATCATCTCACAATCCTTGGTTTTTTAAATTTATTTCCATAGCTCTAACCATCATTCCTACCAACATACTCACTACCTGCATTACTGAAATGTGAGAAACAGAACGCAAGCATTATGTACACATGTAGCCACATCCCCAGATGTCAACAATTAACTTGTTAGCACAACATTTAAGAATGATAAACGAAACTACAAAAATAAGACCCAGGTTGTCCTTATTGCAGGACAGTTCTACCTTGATTAGATGTGGAAGGCAGGCATTAGTTTAATTTAAAGTATCTTGTTCATCTTCCAACTTATACAACTCAAATACACACATGAACACATAATGAATAAACAATAACAAGTCATTAAATAAGAAAACGCACACTGGACGATTCTGAGGGTTCATTTTAAAGCCAATATCGGCCGATACCAATGACGTGCCGATATTATCATGCATCTCTCTTTTTAGCCTTTAAAAGTGCATCAATATTGGGTGTGCAAAGTCATCCAGTGGGCCTTATTGGACATTTTGGCGGGCTGGTTCTGGTCCCCAAGCCATATGTTTGACACCCCTGGATTATAGTGAGTCACACTAATTTGGAAAAACTTCTGGTTACAGTCTGCAAGCATCTTACTTTGTACTCTATGCATTAATTGTGCAGATTCACTAAATCTGAGAGCATGTGAGTTCATAAATAATTTGCTGGTTGTTTCATGATAATCAGCTCTGTTTACAATTCTCAAAGCTCCAGCATTAAATTCTGTGTGTGAAACTTATAAAGAAATATTTGCTTGAAAGGTTAAAGCTTCACTAGACATCTTGGCCCTTGGCAAACAAGGTGAATCCTTCACGTTTCCACACACTATCTAAATCAAAGCATACACTTGTAATGACTCCTGCTAACAATACTTTAAACAGTGCACAGGTTGATAATGTTAGTGTGTTTCAACAGTTAGGGCTGCAGGGAAACAAAGTGAATCCAGTAAAACGCAAGAAATGTAGTCAGTTACAGGAAAGTTAACCCTCCATAACGAAGGACAAAATAATCTTTAGTATTGTAGAGAAGAAATAGCCTGCTGACTGATATAATTTAGCCAAAATATGCAAATAAGCTAACATTAGCTCGACGTGTCGCTCCCCTACTAGCTAACTAAACCAGTGTACAAAGGGAGTCTGTGGGAGACATGAAGGATGCAGCACCGGAGGAAAACATACCAACACAGAGGAGATAAATGTCAGACACGTTCACTGACAGGTGGACGAGGCCGTCTGCTTTATCGTCATGTCTTCTGCATTGCTGGTTGCCAGTGGTGGGAAATGTTGCAGAGAGGCTCCGGGGGTCGATGCTGGTGGTATTAGCTAGCGTTTCAAGCTGAGAGGATAAACTGTTAGCTCGACGCTAGCTAGACATTGTTTTACTGACGAGAAATGACCTGTATACTCGAGATAGAAAATGTCCGATTAATTATCGAGTAAAATTGGATTGAAACTGTCACAAGAGAAAGTCGAGAGATGCAAAGGAATCTTGACTGAGTGTCTCCGTACAGTTACACATAAACGGTTTAAATCGTCTGTTCCTCGTCGGAGCAGATTACGAGCTGCACATAACAACAGTTAAGCGCCATACGTCACTTCCTGCTGGAGCTGTCAGACAAAAGCTTTAATCCGTTTTTTATCAGAAGTCACTCATGTTTTGGTGAAGGAAACATCCCAGAGACTACATTTCAACACATTTGACAAGAAATGTAATAACGGACATGCTCTTCAGTTTTTAAAAAAAAAATAAAAATAAAATTAACCCAGAGCAAAATTTTACTGGAACTCACATTTGGAAGAGATTTATAGGCAAAAACATGGATATTACCTTAAAGGTATTTTATCTCTTACAAAGAAGTTCATGGATAAAATATATTCAGTGAATTCCATCATTTCCAGATATGTGGATGTTAATAATTCATGTTCTCGTGCTGATGAAACATTGATTTATTTATTTCAGTGTACAACAACAATGAAATTTGGGTCTGATTGAAGTTCTCATGTTTCCAGTACCACTTATATCACTCACCATTTTACTCCAAAAGATATAATCTGTTTCTATGGTGATATGAGCAACAAGTCACACACTGGAGGGATTACATATCTCATCTGGCCTGGGAACGCTTCGGTGTCCCCCAGGAGGAGCTGGAAAGTGTTGCTGGGGTGAGGAACGTCTGAGGTACTTTGCTCAGCCTGGGCTCCTCTGACCTTGTCCAGCATAAGCGGATGAAAATGGATGGATGGATGGATGGATGGATAACAATTTTTAAAAAGAAGGGGGGGAAAAGGAAAAAAATCTCATTTCCAAGTTTTAGGACTCACTCCTGGAGCACCCTATACTGTTATTTATACTCTTTGCATATACTTATGTCAAACCTATTTGGTTATATTTTAACATTTGTTGTTACGTATTACCTGCTGTTTTGGACATGTTCATTTTCTCAATTAAAAAAAAAAACATCTGTCAAATAAGAAAAAAAAAAATCTTTAAATATATTGTATGTGTTATCCGGTGAAACTGTTTCAGTTTTCGATACTGGTAAATGTGTGCTCTCTGCACCTATATATCTGATGAACTTTCCTCAAAGTTTATTTGAAGATTAAAAGACACGTTTTGCTTTCTGGTGTTGTGAAGGGTACAACATCCTCTATATTACCATAACTATATAACCATTGCTTTTTGATTTTACGTTCATCGAACCAAAAACCAAACTTCTATGTATTTAATGACACTTTCAATATCTCTATAGGAACCCTGAAACTCACAGAGCTCATAACCAAAAAATGCGTAGAGTCCTAGCTTAGGGAATGATTTCAAAAAGTTCTCAGAGCAACTCTGAGCAAGGAAGAGACAGAAACTTTTACCTTAGTAAGGAGGTGTGGTTGACCCCGTTGCTAGGTGTGATGCTTTCTTTTAACAGGTGTGATTGGTTGTCACAGACACACCCTTTTGTGAACCTGTAAGGTGTGGACACCCAGTGGAAATGAGATGAACTGCTGACTGTGAAAGTGTTGGCAGTGTTAGTGTGATCGCTCTGCTGATGGAAGGTTGAGACAGACTCAAGTCATCACCTTAGGAGCTCTTTTAAGGTCCAAGATGCTCTGTGAATAACTTTTATCTTTACAAGGACCTAGTCTAAACTTTAAGGAGAAATTCTATGAAAACGTCACAACCCTAAGAATTTTCTTAGAATTTCGTCACTTGGAGCAACTCTTAGTGAATATGGCCCCAAATTTTTAGTTCAGATTTGACAATCACTGGTCATAACTGATAATTATTCATCTCAAAAGAGTCCAAAGACTTGTGTTGCTGTACAATAAATGAAAATCAATGGCTGCCTAAAAGATGAAAAGGTATTTAAACATTATGGTATACCTTCAAAAATGGTGCAGCACGTCCTAGTTTACAGTTACAGTATGTATGTGTAAAATCTGACTATACATAGGTGACATCTTTCACTCTATACCACATAAACCAGTGGTAACTGTGTCAGACCTGTTTTTTCTAGATCAGTATTTTTGCTCCAACATAAAATTAAATTTAAAGATGACAAATAAAACTTCTTATTTTATTATTATTCTTTACAATGCAACTGAATTGAAAGCCAAGGGAGGTATAACAATCACTGAAGCATTTCCTTTAAGACAAAATTCACAGTGGAACAAATCTCTAACATGTCACTTTGAATGAAAAGAAAAAGATCAGAGTTTCACTTCTTATAAGACTCAACACGAAACGGTGCCAGATCCACCTCAGCAAAAAGTATCTAAAGTGCAGTATTTTAAAATGTTTGCAGCATATATAAAACCTTCTATTGCAGCGCTATACAGTTTGTGGAAAACAGCACAACCTACAACCTTCGTTTCCTACCTCTGATGTTTTATGAAAGCACTCTAAATTTTGCCCTGTCGCTCAAATGTGCCGTATAAATAAATTTGGCTAATACTTCTCTGAGCGGTGCCACAGAGAATAAATACAGAACCTACTGTATAAATATGAAACTGCTCAGCCAGCTTCAGTCCAGCAAATATATTTACTTGACAATAAACTAATATGGAGATGTATCTACAGTAGCTGCTATCGACACAGTGTCACTGGCAGGAACCCCGACACAAGCTGATCTGCAAGCGAGTCAAACTACACATTAAAAACACAAGACTGATTATTGTGTATAGAGCCGGAGCGACACTGGATTTCTGAGGCTGATGTTGACATTTAAGTCAAATACTTATTTTAATACACAAATAGAAACATAATCACTTGGTTATTAAAGAACTGTGGCCAAGACCTGTACTTATAAATATGTAGTAAAGAATAAACATATTTTTGGCATTTTTGAAGTACAATTTTTTTGATATTTATCAGCCGACAGATACGCAAAATCCAGTATATCTGGAACCAGCTCGGACAGAGCTCTAACAGCATAAGGAAAGAGTTAGATTTAGGACTTTTAAGACAAAGATAAAACACAACTGGGAAATACTTGGCATTTGTTGCCGAGTTTACTTTGCAATTTTTTGTCACACTGCACATAATATTCCACTATGTTAGTTCCCATCGTGATACACCGAGCCTCGTATGTAATGCCCTGCACTGATAAAATCCTACTTCCCATGTCTTAGCAGTTTTGCTATTTTTGAAAGATTGATTTAAGATATTTTAACACCAGTTAAGGCCTTATTTTAAGTCGTCCCCACGGCAATAAGACTGGTTAATACGTCCTGAATCCAGTCACACACACACTCTAACAATTTTTCACAACTGGACTGGACTGTGTAATGGACAATTTTATTTTAATTTAATCTCTATTTATGCATTTATTCTAATGTATTTTATGTTGTCTTTTGTCTTTTATGAGCTGCTGGACAGCTGAATTTCCCTTTGGGATAAATAAAGTTCTTTCTATTCTATGAATTGAATACTTTTTAAGAGTGTTCATGGATCTGTGGGAACCCTGTTACATTGGCAATGAGCGGCTGGACTCAAACTGCGTAGCGTTAGATACTCCTGGTATCTGTCTGTTTCCATAAAACAAATTTGGCAAAGGTTGTATGACCTGAATGCTGAAATGCAACTTCTTTTGATACGAAAATCAGTTTCACAGTGATACCCAGTTAAATTAGAGGACACCATTCGCAAGTAAATAGTAACATTTATATTTTCTTTTCTGTCTTTTCAGGTCTGTCCGCTCTTTCCTTCATAAATACATTGTCCTTGTTAATTTAAAGAAAACTGGCAGGCATATGTAGTTCATAAAGCACTGTATAAGTAAAGCACTGTGGCCAGCAGAGGGCCGAGATAAACACTGCTGTAAAAACCTCAATAATCACAACTTGTAAACAAAGGCAACCATAAAAAAAGAGCACTTCATCATCCAGTTAAGGCACAGTTTTCAACTGAAACAGGCAGGTCCAGCCGTGTTGTTTCTAAATGCCAAATTATCTTTCAGACTCAGTTTCTCATAATTTATCCCCGTCTGGCATAATTAGCTATTTACATTTCATAAGGCTAACACTTAATGGCTTAATGCATCAACGGACACCGACTATAAAGTATAAAATAGGCAGCATCATGTAAATGTAGAATATTACAGTCAATGCCGGATGTCGCTGAGCTTTAAATGTACCTTTCTTCCACTTTTTGTTTCAGCCTCATGTTGTTCCATTAATAAAAACATGATAAATAATCATTAAAAAACAACTTTTAGGTTAAGCAGTCCTTTTCTTGTGAGGCATTTTATCCTCTGTGGGAACAGTCCCATAATTACACTGTAGTCCCATTCAAAGTGTAGTGATGGTAAAGAGTATCCCTCATCTGGAGGTCAGGGTCAGCATGGAGCATGACAGACGCCTTGAAGAAATCTGATTTTTGACATAATTTGACAGACGTTAATGACCAGCTGCAACACTGATGGACGGACATTAGTACTGAGGTTGGAGCTCTGCCAACGCTGCAAGCTGGGATAAAAAAAATCTCCCATCATACTGGGAGATCTCTGAAGACAGGACTGATTGTCTGCTGTTGTCAATGCAGCATCACCACTGGTGCACAGTAACTTACCCCCTTTATGTTGCAAAGTCTGAGCTGTCCTTTTCAGTTCTGGCAGAAGCAGTGAATAGTTTGGGCTTCTCAGTTTCCTCAGTGTAGCAGAGTGAGGAGTCCTAGTGGGAGTAAAAGGCAAAGAGGCCAGGTCCCGAAGACAGAGGAGGCTCTATTCTGGCCTTTTTCTTTCTGAGCACAGGCCTCACCCCTGTACCCACTGTAGCATTGGCACTGGAAGTGTGTGCGGAAAAGAGCCAGCTCGGCCTGGCCGGGCGAGCCTGTAACCTTCAGCTGGCCACCCTGACTGGTGATGCTGTGTGTTGAGGTGCTAAGATGCAGGTACACATCATTGTCTGATATTTTGCGCTGACAGCGGCCGTGAGATTTGCACACCACCTTACTGCACTGTTCTGCTGCTGTGGACACATTGAGGAGGTACCGGCCCAGCTCTCCCTGTAGATACTCATTCAGGATAGAGCAGCTGGCCTGCAGGTAGAAAAAGAAATGGATGTTAACAACCAAGTATTAAACACTGGGCTGTTTAGCATCAAAATGAGCAGACGGTATGACACTTACACTGCTGCTTGCATAGGAGGTGTCCCCCCAGAAGATTACACCTGCAGCTCCAAGTGCAACACTCTCACCAATGGTGGAAACCAGATCAGTCTAGAAAACATTACACAAACAGTTCAGCAGGTTAACCACACAATGAGGGAAATATCACACAGAAAAAAAATGTGTTCATTTAACTAAAGTCAATATTTTAAAAGGATACTAAGCTGCACAAAGTATAATGATAATAATAACCTTCTCACTGCAGTGACAGCAGTGTTAACATAGTGTCAACCACAGCTTTAGTTTTGATTGACTGCTACACACTACATACACTTTCTATTCAGCAGCAATGTGTGGCCTCCTGGCGACTGCATCCTTGCATCAAATGATTAAATATAATAACTGAACTTCTTTATAACATAATAAATGTATAAACTCCTGTATTTGATGAATCATTGCTCGAGCCAACTAACCTGATTTAGGGGGGTCATCTGATTCATGTAAGTAGGGCGGGTATAGACAAAAACAGGTCGTGCCAATCCATCCCCAACAGACGCCAGGCGCATCGCTTCCTTTACCCTGTTTCGGACAAAGAGACGTCCATAATTTGTAGAACCTAGTACAGAACCTATGTATATAGACGGGAACAACGCTGTACACTCCATCCACAGCCAGTTGAGTTGATCATTGCGGCCCGTCTCCACAGCAGGACAGCGGCCTGTGTAGTTCTCCAGGCCATTCCTGTAGTCATGGTTGTAACAATCCGGAAACAGGTAGAAGCCCCACAGTTGATTGGGCCTCAAATTCTTGGCAAATTTCAGAGTTTCAAGCATAAATTTGCGAGCTGACAGCTCAAATTCCTGCTGTGCAACTTTCCCCACTTGTTCTGGGGTCCACTTAGGGTTCTTTTTGGCCACCATTTCACGGGATTTATTGCGATAGATATCTTTAATATCCCAGTTTCGGATCCACAGTGGGCGCCACTCCTCCCAGTCAATCACAGCCAAACCTTTTGCGTCTGGCTCACGTATGTATTTCTGCAAACCTTCAGGCATCTTGTCATAATGCAGAGTGAGGCTGGCAAGCTGGGGAAGGCCTCCGTTCACTGCAGTGCCACCTCGCTCATAATAGGGATACAACCCAAGGCGCTCCTTATAGAAAATCGTGAGGTTCTGCCGGACAAAGCCCTCATTGGGAGATGCCACAATGTCAAACTGATCCAGAGATAAAGTAACGCCATGCCGCGGGGCACACTCCTGTGTTGGGGCATTCCACGCAAGAAGAACTGGCTTCTGGGAATATAATGGCCATCTTGTCTGCTTTATATCTGCTGAACACAAGACTGTCCACGATGTTAACAGAGTCAGGAGCAACCAGGGCAGCTGGCCAGCTGTGAGGAGGAGAGAGGGGAATACAGCTTCCATGTTCACAGCTTGCCTTCTCTTCTCTTTTTCTTGAAAAAACAAACAAAGCAAATTGTTAAGTGGGGCAAAAATGACACAAAAACAGTTTCAGTTACTGTGAGGTGGTACAGGGAATTTAGCATCACTTTAAGTGTGATTAAATATATCAAAATAGGAAGTCTTTAGGTAGACCTTCAGGTGATGTTTTAGAGAGTTTCAGGTGTTTTCAAAGCAACAGGATTTTACAGGTAGAATGAGTTTCAGTGAGCATCTCGAGCATAGGGGTATACATACTGTTAGGATGTCTAAGATAACTTACAGGAAACTTGTCTTTTATTGTCTTATTGCCAATATTACCAAGTATGGTTAACAGGAGTCAACTTCCCTTCTTGATAGACGTTGCATGAATCATTTTGCTTTGGAAATGACAAGCAATAAGTTAAAAGTCAGCTAGAGCGAGATGTAAAGCAAAAAACTTACTACTTTTAACATTTAACTGCACATTCAAGTTCTCTCTGACTGCTCTGAACTTCTTCCGTACACGAACTCAGTAAACGTAAGTTGGTCAAATTAGCTCAAAGTTTCATTGAAACTGACAAAGATGCTACGTTAGCTAACGTGTTGTTTCTTCTTCCTACCCAGTCTGACCTGTTGTGGTGAAGCTGAGGACGGGGGCTTATCCCACTCATGTAACCGTCAGATAAATTGCTTTTCCACCGCCCTGCCATGTGAAAGATAACAGTCGGAGTGCGTTTAGTCCATGTTGATGATTCACAAAACTGCCAGCTAAGCTAGTAGCTGGAGCCACGGCAGGAGCGGTGGTGACGGTACAACGTTGAGCAACAACAGTTCAGTGAATCAAGTTCCCGAGTAGGGGGGTCTTAAATTAATAAAAACATAAAGCGTATTGTTTCGCCATTTGTATTGAAACAGCATTGAAGTTTACTTTAAATAAAGTAATATTAAACACTTAAGTATGATTATAACCCTGTCTGGCATTAGTTTGAGCGTGAAATTACACACCAGTGCTCCTGTCTCCCTCCCCTAAAAAAGACCAAAGTAGTCTGTCCTTCAAGTTATGTTCTAAATTAACTGTAGAGGGAAGTCAATGTGAAACAGATTCCTCACAGGTTATAATGCTAAATAGCTGTTGTATTCAGTTCCTACTATGAAGCCTATTTTAATTTAAGATGCTACAGTGTAAAAAGGTACAATATAAACTGAACAAATAAATGGAGCACTAGACATTTAGGCACAGGGTGCATGGTTGGGTCCTTTTATTTATGGTTTATACATAATGGCAGCAAGAAAAATCAGGTGGAAAACACATTTTAAACATTGAACTAGTTATTAAACTATTTACTTGAATTGAACTAGATAATTTAGCTACACAAAAAAAAAAAACTTAAGACCATCATTTACAAAATCTCCAGGCTCCTTGCATCTTGCTCAGAATACGTATCATTTTAGTGTTAAAAAGCTGGTAATGGCAGTGCTTTGGAAAAAAAATACATTTATATTCTTAATTTGCATTATGTAAATCTTTTAATCTGGAAAACACTTTGTTCCTAAGCTTGAAAAGTGACACATGAATAAAATTAAAAACTATTTTGCTCTGAGGAAAGTGATTTAATCTTAAAAAGTGTAAGGCAAATTCTTCACATTTGAGCTTGAATATGAGCATGCTCTGATTGTAATGTAGTCCCAGTGTGAGAGAAAATATATATTTTTGAGTTGATACAGCCCAGTTATCATTAATATGTTTTAAAGCTGTCATTTCATATGTGATGTGTCCAAAAAATGTCTCTTACCAGCAGCCTTTTCCTCTCCAATCTCTGGATGAAAGTAGTTGAATCAAGCTGTTTAAGATGCATACAGCCCAGGCTTTTTATTATGCTCCATTATCATAGCCTGTGAGCTCCTCTCAACAGAGCAGACAGATGCAGTAGTTCATTCTGTGCTGAAATCCACCCCTGACTGGTATTTAAATATCCAGCAGACTCCACCTCTGTTTGGGAGTTTCAAAGAGCAGCTTATCTTGCATATCTCTCTGACACCATCCAGCAGAGGCAGATTCAAATTAAGTATGTTGTTCGGATGTCATTCCCTATTCATGTGTCACCACCCAGTGACTCTGTTGTAGTGCCACCTGACTTAACTGTAATTAACCTGTCACTGCAGCTAATCAGCATCTCTTCACATCTGCTGCTTGTATTGGTTTACCTGCAATTTTATGTTATTATGTGTTATTATTTAATATTAAATACTTTGATGCTCCATAGTTTCTGTAGCAAATCTGATATGACCAGTTATGAAAAGACCTATTCTGCCAAATTAACCTGGGTGTGGAAGTCAATGACTAATGCAGATTTTAGGTGAAATGTTTCAGTCTGTTATGTTTCGATGCAGAAAAACCACCGCTCCACCCAGCGTGATCTTGGCATGGTGCTGGAAACATCAAAGAGTCTAGACCAGTAGAAAAAGATCTATGCAGTGTTTCACTTTATTGTTGAGCTTCCTGTCTATTAGACCCTCATCAGAGTATACATAAGGTAACAATAAGGTAAAAGTAACCAATCTCAGTCTGGTCACAGGCAGAATGCCAGTATACCCTAGTGGTAGAAGCTCCACCCCCTGGGAGCTGTAGTGTTTTCAGTGGTGAATGGCAAACTGTGAGGCATACAAATGGAAGCCATACTTGTCTTGTCATACAACTTTTTTCTCCCAGTCTGCTACATATAATAAAAAAGGATAGGGACATGTATCGAGCAACGCAGCGCTCTCAGTCTGTTTGTGTTTAAGAACCATGAATCCATTACAGGTATTTTTAACCTCAGCAAAACTGAGAGTAGATGAAGGCTAGCTGTTATTTACACTGATACCTGAAGCTAAGAAAAGTAAATGACAGACACATGACACATTCACACACCTTTATCTGTTACATAACCTCCTGAATGATGAGGTCAAAAGGCTGTATGTAAGTCACAGAATTCCATTTGCATGATCACACACTCAGTAAGATCACTTGACCAGTCTGATAATGCTTGTTTTTCATTAAACCAGAAAATTGACTTATACACCTAGACCCCCAAGGGCCCTAAAGTCCCAGGTAGATCTACTACATAGGATTTAATCACATTAATTCAAACCAACTGAATTTATTTTGAAACACAGAACAATATTAAGTGAGACAATAAGTGTTGAGACTAAAGCAAACACTAGAACAACGTGATGAAAACAGTGTGTTTGTGTGTACCAGTGACATATTTTACATTACACAATCGATTCATTGAGGGTAAAGACACTAAACTGTTTGCTCAGACTGCATAACATGAGTTTACATGTGACACCATGGGTCTTGCAGGTTAAGCAGATACTGATGACTGTGGTTTGTTTAACCTCTGGCTCACAAAAAGTGTAACAACATCAAATGGTTAAAGCTAATTGTTGAACAAAAGCTAAAAGATCAGTTCATGCGAAAGTGGCAAAGTGAGCTCAGAAGTATGACATCATGTGATATTTATATAAGGTTTAAACAAGAACGTAAACTGTTAAATTGTCTGTTGTATGAAAACCAAAAGTACCAGCAGACTATTTGCAATTTAAGCGTGAACAACACCAGACTTCTTAAAGTCACTGGATGATAAAGGGCTGGATAGAAACTACAGGATCAGTAATGACAATCATTTGGGAGTTTGAGTTTTGTATTCTGTTTGAATCTAAGTATGTAAGTGCAATTAAATATTGAGGCAATAGCTAAAGTTATTTAAACCACCTATCTGTGCTTACATTAATTTGTTGTTACAATCACACATGCCAAAAGTTATTTGTAAACAGTGTGGTAAAACAGTCTCTGCCTCGCCTTTCTCACCACTGAGTCAGTATGCAGTACCAAGGTCAGGCCCTTGATGATGTGGACACCAAGGTATTTGAGGATACCCACCCAAAGTATTCTGAATCTGAATTCACCATGGACAGTTGATACTGAGAGGGGCGTAGCTCCTTGGCTGCTTCTTCCCAAAGTCCAATATCATCTCCTTAGTTTTGCTAATGTTCAGGAGTAGCTTGTTGTCCTGACACCAACAGGTCAGGAAAGCCTTTTCATCGTTATCTGTGATCAGGCCCACCACAGCTGTGCTGTCAGCAAACTTGATCATGATCTGAAGTGGCTACACAGTCATGTGTGTCCCAAGAGTACAGCAGGGGATTCAAAACGCAGCCCTGGGGTGCTCCTGTGTTAAGGATGAGGGTGTAAGAGGTGTGCCTGCCCACTCTCATCACCTGGGCTCTGCCCGATAGGAAGTCGATGATCCACATGCGCAGTGAGTTTAATCCCAGCTCCTTGAGCTTTGTGACCAGCCTGAAGGGAACTATGGTGTTAAACACTGAACTGTACTCAATGAACAGCAATCTCACATAGCTCCCTTTCTTTTTCAGGTGAGATAAGGTGGTGTGGAGGATGCGTGCTATGGCCCCTTCTGTAGATCGGTTAGAATGGTTGGGACCAGATCTGTGTGCTGGTTAGTGAGGAGCACATGTAATCCTTCATCAGTCGTTCAAACACTTCATCACGACAGCGGTAAGTGTCACTGGGTGGTAGTCTTTCAGCCATTATTGCCAGTTACGGCACTTGGACCCACACTGACTGTTGGCTTTCTTACTTAAGTTCACTTGTAGTTATATCAAAGCTTAGGGTGTCATACTGAGATTCGTGAATCATAGAAATATTATTTCAACCTTTTGTTGAATTAAATGGGGTCATTGCACTTCTGAGAGTTAATATATTACTTCACAAAGATCTTGTGTTAGATCTGTTTGCACACGTAGCAAAGAAAACACTTTAAAGTGCTTATATCGACAAAAGCTATATTTTCACACTATTGACCTCATTGCTCCGTTTTTACCTTTGTCAAATACACACAGACGTCATGACTAATAGATTCCTGCTCTGACAACAGCTCCTCCAGAGTGCATGGGTAAGTTATTCTTGATTTCCCAGATGCTGTTTCAAAAACATTATGCATGTCTGAAACACACATCTTTGTAAGAAAAAAAGCAGAATGATTCACACATTATTTTTTAATGACAAGGAAAAAGATGGTGAACCTTCACGTCTTTAACTGTGCTCAGGCTTTAGTCAGCAAAGCCAGACGCTGGGTGGTTTGCTGAGTCAAATCTTTTCTTTTAACCTCAATACTGCAATTCACCTCATGGCCTTGCATATTATTACAGCTCTGTGAAAGTAAACAACAGAAAGTAATTGTGCTGCCATGTCTCCCCCAGACTCAGCTGAAAAAGATGCTCGCCCAGAGGTACAGCAAAGCACAAAGACTTGTGTAGAGTAAAATCATTTCATGAAAGCAATAAAGTGGAGTGGATTTTGGCACAGTCCTCTTTATCCTCTGGGAGAAGAATATCACAGACAGCTTTGTAGAAAACTCTTTCCCATGGAGAGTGCATCAGTGGCCTTCACTTCTCTCCTACCTTCACCCAGCACTCATTAGCGGACACACATACACTCACTTCGCCTCCCAGCAGTGGTTTGTATCTGCAATTTCCTTTGCAGGTGGCTAATTTCATAACAGGTGGAGGTCAGCAGGGGCATTATTTCCACTTCATGGGTGAATGGGTCCTGTCAGTTCATTTTTGCATTTACAACCTGAGCTCTCTGTTGTTATAAAAGATTACTTGACAAATATCTTTTATGAGCTTGCCAAATAATTGTTAAATAACGACTCAGCCTAGCAAGACACACTTGACTTTGCTGAAGACATTCTTTCCTCCGTTATCTTAACATTTTAGTTTCACTGAGCAGAATATGGTGCGTATCAGGATTTTAGTCCCTTTAAAGCCACTGTTTCAGATTCTGTAAATATTTCCCACAAAAAAAACCCACCTAGTATATGGATAATTATTCATTTTCTTTCTTTCTTCTTACCCCAGGAGTTTATATAGGCAATGATGATAAACGGCTTTTCAGTCACCTTTGATCTTGACGGCTTGTGATAGAGTAAATGCAAAAGAAAATGGGAATTGCTGATTTTTGCTATTTAATTAATTATAAGTGAGTCCTAAGAGTCATAAGATTGATTATTCTGATCTTAGGTTTCACTTCCTCAACTGTTATCAGTTAACTATAGAATTGACCCTTCGCTAAGTTCTGCCCCTGCCGCAAACTGGCCAGTCATACATAGCATCGGGCCGGCTCAGACCAGGGTCCAACAACAATACAGCTGTGCTCTATTGACTCTAATGAAATCATTTCAGATTTCCTTCATTTTCAGGCTGGTTTTGTGGATTTTGTTGTGTATTAATGATACTCGTTATCTGGAGAGGTTGGAAAAAGGTATACATTTCTTCCCTGTTCCAAAACTGGAGAGGTTGGAAAAAGGTATACATTTCTTCCCTGTTCCAAAACCCCAAATCAAACCCTGAAAAGTGTAGGGTTAGCTAGCTAGCTACTGAAGATATAGCCTACTGAATGTATACACATGCTGCTTTTGCTTTTTAATGATTATAACAGTGAAACAAAGACTGACCCTGCTGTACAGGAACCAGTGAAGGGAAGCAGGGAAACTTTGCTGATATTCAACCAGCTGTGTGTC
>NC_065529.1:28578455-28676618 GCF_006386435.1 Epinephelus moara
CTGAGTCAGTTTGACATCCTGGATATATCCTTCAAACACAGACTGTAGACCCCTCTGTCTGCTTCTCTCTGGAATCACTCTTTCAGTTTTCCAAAAATATGATCATATTTCTTCAGAGAGTGCAGTTAGTTACAGTGTGGGCTCCATGCTTACTCCGACATCTTGTCAGACCATCACAAAGGGGCGGAGCTTAGTGAAAGGTCAATTTTGTGAGTGACAAGCTGTCTGCATTACAATCTTATCCCAACTTGTCAAATGCAGTTTTTTAAATGCTTGTTATAACGGAACTATAACAAATTGAGCACAAAACCTAATGGTTTAGGGGCAGTTTTCCATTTGCATGCTTAGCAACTAATCAATCAAAGCACAGTTCAGCTAGGTATGAAACGTGACCGGTTTTACAATAAATTGCAGTGAAGTTTCCAGAGGTTAGTATCACCATTTCAAATTTTAATGATCATTAAAGCCGTGTTTCAAATTACTGCGCTGTGAAAAACTCACTGTCTAGAATCAACCAAAGTTAGCAACAGTCTCTCAGATGCAGGGGCAGCATGTTTTGTTAGTCCCTTGTTTACTGAGTGGGCGTGCAGCTGACAAACCAATGGTGCCAAGTCAGTGTACATGAGGACAAACGTTTGATTTGTCCGCATGTACACTGACACAGACACTCGAGCAAGCGTTTCAAGACCAGGCTACCTTTAATGTTACTGCACACTGGATATGGTTTTCATATGTTACATACACAAGGGATTATTCTTTTAATGTTCATGCAAAGAGTTGCTCATTTTATTTGTGGTCGTTCATATAACTGTGCAGTGGTTAGCTTTATCGCCTCACAGCAAGAGGGTTCCCCATTTAAACCCAGGGTGCAAACTCCATCCTTCTGTGTGGAGTTTGCATGCCTTCCCCATGTCAGCGTGGGTGTTCTCTGGGTACTCCAGCTTCCTCCCACAGTCTAAAGACATGCAAGTTAATTGGTGACTCTAAATTGCCCATAGGTGTGAATGTGAGTGTGAATGGTTGTGTGTCTCTATGTGTCAGCCCTGTGATAGTCTGGTGACCTGTCCAGGGTGTACCCCGCCTCTCACCCAGTGTCAGCTGGGATAGGCTCCAGCCCCCCCGCGATCCCTAACAGGATAAGTAGTTACAGAAAATGAATGAATGAATGAATGAATGAATGAATGAATATAAAACTTGGTGAAATAATTTTAGTGTGTGTGTATCAGTGCTTGTCAGCACATTTTAACAATACTGTAATATTACTGATAACCATGATAATATTTATCACCGTGACATTTATGATCACTATAATCATGATACAAATTTTCATACCGTTTTATCCCTAAGTGCTGCACAAAGTTAAAGACAGCCGCGCTGACCCACTGATACTCAAAATGTAAAAAACAAGCATTCTTTTTCTGAAAGTTGGCCCCCCAACTGCTCGGGTCGCCTGACCAAGGCAGCCCCCTCACTCTGACATCTCTCCACTTTGTGCATGTATAGGTCCTGTTTGTGCATGTGTGTGTATTTAGGACCTGTGTGTTAATGACAATGGAGTGAAAAAATTGAATTTCCCCTCAGGGGGATTAATAAAGTACATAAAATTAAAAAAAAAAAATTAAACTAATGGAGACAACAGTTTCTGAAACTGCTCAAGTATTGAGAGAGACTGCTACAGCCAGCAGCTGCATAATGCTTGCAATATAACCAAATGGGGCAATTGTGCATCGTCACTGTCCATTAAAAGTGGTTATTTTTACCACAGACAGATTCAGATCGTTATTATGTGTCTGAGGTGTCTCTTTACCTTTCACTTAATCCTTTCACTTAGTAGTCTCATTCTGAAATCTCACAAGACATATCTGACTCAAATATGGGCAGACGCAGAATTCAAAGGCCTCATCCACATTGTCAAAATCAGCTAAATAATTATCCATAACACTAAAAATCTTTTCAATAACACTAAACTACGTTTTCTGTACTCCAACAATACACACTACTCCCTCTGTCTCCAGTTTCCGGCGTTGTCTTCCTGCAACAAGTCACATCTTGTGAGGTTTCAGAACAAGACCTAAACACAATAACAAACAGACTGGATAAAGCAAAAGGTAAAGAGACACTTCAGACACTTATGACATTCATTCTGAGCCTGCCTGTGGCAGAAATAGCTACTTTCAATGGACATATAGTGACAGTGCACAATTGCCCCATCTGGTTACATTGCAGGCAACTCTCAATACTGGACTAATTTCTAAAACTGTTATACATCAGTCACTCAGACACAAAAACCTGGGAAAACAGGGTCCAGGTTAAAAAAAGCTGACATCACCCTTTCATGCAAAGGTTTGGCTGTGCTGCTTTAATCATTGTTATAAAATGAACGCTGCCAGACGCATTTGGAAATATTTCAGACATCAGTCATTGTTTCATTTTATCCATCAGATGCACACACACACACACACACACACACACACACACATACCTTTACCTAACCCTAAAATTTAACACTGTCCCAAAAATCAGCTTTCTCTCAAATTCAGGAAACGCCTTTTGTTCCCAGTTGGACAAGCTGTCCCCAGTTAGGCCAGTGTTGGCTTAAAGGTTTGTCAGTTGTGACCAGATGTTCAATACTCAGCAGGATAGATCCGGGTAAAGTGAAAAAGCAGCGCTTGCCCCTCCCACAAGGCTGTTAATTAACCACAGCTGCACCAGTGGCGCTGCCCAGTGGCCAGTGCTCCTTCGTGCCCTGATGCTTCAGCTTCAGAATTTTTTGCCTCCCGAGGCTCCTTTTAAAATGTCTAGTTTATTATGTTAGAAATAGTAAAACATTTCAAAAGAGCTGAAAAATAATAAAGGTCTGTCGGCAGCAATTTGGGTTACTGTGCTATTTATACATGAGAGTGGGCACCACTGAAGTAACACACAGACACTAGTGTCAAGTCAGCTGAGCTGTTAATTAGACACTTGGCCATCATGGCAGACATAGAGTTTGGGGGTGGTCGACCACACGGCTGCACCACCAGACCAGAGAGTACACATTCACAGACACACTATACCATTCATCATCCAGATTACATGAATGTTATCGGTGGTCTGTTGCTCTTTGAGGTATTCAGTTTAACAGTGTGTCTTTATATTTTACTGTTGTGTTGTATTCTGACTTTTTGAATGGAGTTAATGAGCAATATCCAACTGCAGTTTCATTGAATTAATGGGTGATTGAATTATATTTCTACTGTGCACACTGGAGCTGCTGACAGTCTATTACAGCTGTTTATAAATGAGCACTTTCCTCACTCAGAATAGCAACAAGGCTAACAAACAGAGTCACTCTTCTCTCATCCTCCAAACATCTCTGTGGTGTTTTATTCAGCACAAGTCCCAGACGCCCAGAGTACACGCAGGTCTGCTGAAGTCAGAATGAAACAGGGTCAAAGAAAGACACCAGCTTCTGTTCTGCTCATCAGCTTGTCAATGATCACTCCACAGCTACACCAAGCTGCGATAAAGTGCTGTAAGATCACAAGAGCCCACCTGAGGTTAAGTCTCGACTGATAGGACTGCAGGTACAGTTTTGCCGAATGATGCAGTGGAACATTTTGGAGTTAAATTGGTCCGGTTTCCTGCTCAGCTGTCCAGCTTCCTGATTTTAAATTGGGTGAGCTTTAAGAGAGAGCAGCTCCTCTCTGCTGAGCCTGACAACATGATGAACTGTGCAGCTTTTAGATCTTCTTTTTTTTGTCTGGCTGATCAGTTTCCTAAAATGTGCAGAGATGATTGTCTGGTCATGTCTAGTTAGTCCAAAGCATCTTTGTAAATTAGTCTGTTAATCCACGTTTTGAAATGATAAAAATCTAAATATGTAAAAAGAGGAATTGTTGAGGATTAAATTAAATGTCATAAAATCAAAATTATGTGACAGTTGATATTGTTCTTTAGGTATTCACAAGTTAATCGCGTGCAAAGAAAAGCACAAACAATAACTTTACCTGAAAGGATAGCCAAAATCAATGTTGATGCTGAGGTTACTCTGCCTCCTGTCGGCACAGTCCACTTTAACCTGGAGATGACCATAGTATCCTCCACATGTTGCAAAAGCACAGATGGCAAAAATCTATGAAAACAAAACAAAACAAAAAAAAGTCATAAAAGGATCCCCATCTGTTGATAATTCATACCTTTGATTGATCCAGTATCATGTCTGTGAGTGCAGCTCACTGCATTATGTATACACATCAATAAATTACCGGACTGATTATTAAGATTTATAATTGGGTTGAAAACAAAACCTGAATAATTTAAAAGTCGGAAGACAACTGACGGAGCTGCTCACTGTGCGCTGGAGGGTGGCCACAGCAGTACAGTCACATTCAATTTGAAGTCTGAAGTCTCATTTTACCTTTATAGTTCTTACACAGAATATTCATGTAAAGAATACGAGATTTACTCTGTGGTAACTACTTTAAACTGATTTCTCTTTACTTTTAAGTACGTTGCACATCAACAAACTGCACTGATGTTAAACCTGAGAGACATTTCAACAATCAGTAAATCAAAAACATCACTATCACATTTGATATTTTCATTCATACAATGTAACTATGCTTTAAGTAGAAGGAGAAATAAAGATTAGTGAAATGAAACTTACCGGAGCAAATATAACCATACACATTTAAAAACCACAGATCTCAAGTCCCACTCCACACAGTGTCGGCAGCTTTTGTCATCAGGGTTGAAACGCCACTGATGAAGACAGGAAAAAAGGAGAGTGGCTCTGCCAGTGGAAGGGAGGGCTGACAGGAGATATCCTCCCCAGGGAGGAGTCTGAGATTTTACTGTACCTCTATATTTGTTCATAAGCACTGCAATAAACTGTACTATGAGAGAATGTGAGTGAATAGATGGTTTGTTGTTTACCTGTTACTGTGTGACCATAAAGACATTGCTTTGAAATGTTTTTTTCTAAATAAAGCCTCATCAGAAATATGTCAGAATCAGAATCCAGTTTATTGCCCTGTAGGTTTTCACAAGCAGTTTGCTTGCATAACATAAACATAAAAATAGAAAATGATTGAACATAAAAGAAAGTATTGCAAAAAGCAAAATACCTGAAAACAGAATTAAAGAAAACTACAATAAAAACATGAGGAATGTGCAGTGATGTACACTACAAAGTCTAAACAGAAAATAACAAGACGACTTGTGATGTAAATATCTGCTTCAGCATTTCATCGCCAAAGAGAAAACTGTCCAGATTTTGTAGTTTTATTTTTTCTAATTAATCAAAGGATTGGGTGTTCCTTCCTTCCTCCTGTTGTTCAGTGGCGCCCCTTGTAATTTTTCATGGGAGTGGCCAGATCGGACCACTGAAAATCAGTGGCACACCAAAAATAAAAGCCAGAGCTATGTTTCAAGAATTCTGTTGTAGCTGGTTGAAAACTATGTCAATATGCAACATTTCCTCATACAGTGGTTTGTATGATATCTTAAGGAAATGCACGTACAACGGTTTATATGATACCTACTGAATTAGAGTTGCAGAAATGGTATTGTCACCTTTGTCTTTAACTTATATCTTTGTAGAAATATATGTATATTCAGAGAGTTTAATGAATTTTCTTTCTTTCTGAATTCATGTATGGTGTCATGCGTGTATGATAACGTGAGGTAATTAATCATATTTATTTGATAAACACTGATTACACCCTACTTCTGTTGCCATGGTAACTGAACTGTATTCCGAACTGTGCAAAGCAAGAAAAATATAATATATATTATTTATAGTTTCCCTGCACAAAAAAAGAAGTATTACCTTCTTTAAAAGCCTCCATCAGTAGCTTTAAGTTGTTTTTTTTTTTAATATTGGTTCCTTCAACATGAATTAACTTGAGTCTATTTTATGAAATCATGAAGGGAACTTGTAATACTGTAAAACTTATAACTATGTCATTGCTTGAAGACATGCTCCACCTCACACAATATGTACATTTACATTACATCACTAAGAGCCCACAATAAACATGCTTGAGACTTTATTTATCATACCAAGGTCTGATGAATAATCAGACTGAAGTGTTTCAAACTTTGCACAGCTTGTGTTGAGATATTATAGTGGTATAGGTATCAAGGATGTTTCAGGATCAGGCAAGTTATAGGGTCCCATAAATTATTGGGCCAGCCCTGCATGAAGTAAAATCAAATGATTTCATATAATACAGATACAATTTTTAACATGATGTCTCTTCTACAAATCAACATGTAACATTGTAGTTGAAATAATAATTAATGGTCACTAACATAAAATAGAATGTACTGTAGATTATGTGATATCTGCACTGTAATCATTGTGGATACTTTAATTACATTTCCTTTTTTTATTGAGACACTGATGATTGGACCATTTGCATTATAATAAAAAAGATTCTGCTGACCTCTTTAGGTGACAGATGTGCACTGCAGATTTATTATCAAGTAAGGATGATTTTAGGTCTGTGCACACACTGAGTGAATTTAATAATGTACTGCACCACAACCTGGATTTTAGATAAGGAATATATCTAGTGATGTCTCAGCCTGGTCTGATTTTGTGCATTGAAGAAATAATTAACGTTCACTCTGTGTTCAGGGATAACAAATATTCAGACTGTTTATTTATTTATTTTGATGGAGGGGCTCTCGAGTAAAAGAAATGTAATTGACAAATATCTCAAAAATTCTAAATTTTAGAGTGAACTGATGTCCTACTTACAAAACAGACTATAATATTAAACACCTCAAGCTTAAACATTCCTGGAGCTTGGGTCCTCTACCAGAGCCCTGGAAAATCGAGGGTTTTGCGCAGTATCTTGGCTGTTCCTAGGACTGCACTCTTCTGGACAGAGACCTCAAATGTTGCACCTGAATCTGCTGGAGCCACTCTCCCAGTTTGGAGGTCACAGCCCCGAGTGCTCCAGTTCCCACTGGCACCACTGTTACCTTTACTCCCCACATCTTTTCTGGCTCCTCTTTCAGCCTTTGGTATTTTTCCAGCTTCTCGTGTTCCTTCTTCCTGATGTTGCTGACACTCGGGATTGCTGCATCTATCACCACTGCCTTCTTCTGTTGTTTGTCCATCAACATGATGTCCGGTTGGTCAGCCATCACCAGTTTGTCAGTCTGGATCTGGAAGTCCCTCAGAATCTTAGCTCTGTCATTTTCAACCACCTTAGGAGAGTTTTCCATTCTGACCTTGGGACTTCCAGCCCATACTCAGTGCAGATGCTCCTGTACACTACGCCAGCCACTTGGTTATGGCGTTCCATGTACGCTCTTCCTGCCTGCATCTTACACCCTGCTATTATGTGCTGAACTGTCACAGCAGAGCATCTCTGCACAGCCTGCAGCTGGAGTCCTGTCTGCTGTGGTAGACCCCTGCTTCCATTGATCTTGTACTAAGTGCCTGTTCCTGTGCTGCCATGATTAGTGCTTCTGTGCTGTCTTTCAGTCCAGCCTTAGGACTTCCTGATTTCAGCCACTTCTTCAATCTGTGGGTAGTACATGCCGCACAGGAGCTTGTCCTTCCATGATGGTTTGACCTCCTCTTCTTCATTCTAGGGTTTTCTGCACCCTGAGGTATTCACTTAGCAGTTCATCTTCGGAGGCCATCTTCCTGACCCTGGATCTTGGTAGTTTCATCCTGGACAGTGGCTCTGACTCTCATCAATCCTCGGCCCACTTCGTTCCGCTTAGTGTACAGTCTCAGGGTGCTGCACTTGTGATGAAATCCTCCATGCATTGTGAGAAGCTTCCTTGTTTTGATATCAGTGGCCTCTATCTCCTCTTTTGGCCAGCTTACCAGCGGGGTATCTGATGACTGGCAGGGCGTACGTGTCGATGGCTTGGTCTTTGCTCTTTCCGTTCAGACGACTTTTCAGGACCTGCTTTACTCTGTGTAGGTATTTGGCTGTGGCTGACTTCCTTGCGGCCTCCTTATGGTTCCCATTTGCCTGCAGGACCCCAAGGTATTTATAGCTGACCTGAACATCTGCAATGCTGCCTTGTGGTATTTCAAGCTTGAATGTAATACAGCTACAGGGGTAGCAGCCAATTATGGATTAAAAAAAAAGAATAACAATGACTTAAGAAAATTCACTGGAAATGTGTCTTGAGAAGTTATCTAAAAAAAGGAAGTGACTTTGATCGACTAATTCCCTCGGGCAAGTTTTTGATGTTAATGGCAAAATGACTGATGACATTTTCAGTCAGCCAGTGCCCAAAAGGATCACTGGCTGCTTTTTGGTTCATATGAGGTGAAGGGATTTGAAAAGCAGAACGATGCCAGACTTAACGTAACGTTTAGTAATCAATTCTGAAAGTGATAGATACCCAATGCCGGAGAGTAAAGGCAGAAGTCATGTGGAGTATTTTAAAACTCATTTCACACGTCAAAGGCTGACAGGAACATTAGACTGGGGTAAAAATAGAGGTTGATGCAGAGGACAAATGAAGACATGAAAACTCCTCTCTCCATTTTGTCAAAGATAGAAAGGTAGTTTTTTTGCAGTTCTCAGCTGAAAGAAACCAGACTATATTCGCTCCATTTGCACATATAATCAAACCTAAATCTAGTTTTAAAATATTTTTATTTTGTGTATGTTGTAAGCTACTGTAAATCTGCAGAGTAACTAGTTACTAAAGCTGTAAAATACAGTAGAGTAGAAGTACAAAGTAACATAAAATGGAAATACTCAAGGAAGTACAAGTGCCTCAAAACTGTACTTAAGTACAGTACTTAGGAAACATACTCTGTTACATCCCACAGCTGCTTGGTGGTCAAGGTCCCCTAATGTCAATTCATAATGTTCTCACTGATATTCTGATTCTTACTGGAATTAGGGACACTTTAACAAAACTGGCAGTTAGTTTATATGTTTGTGAATCCAGTTTTCTTCACACAATACTTTGAGTCTAACTCTTGTTTGCAGCAATTAGTGAACAGTACAAAAAAAGCACAATATTGCATAAAATAAGGGATGATGTCATGAAGAGTATGGTAATAAGTATTACCGTGTCTCGGCAAATGAAGAGCTTAAAGGTTAGAGAAGTTAGCTTGTGGCTGGGAGGTCTTCGGCTCAGTTCTTGGGCCGTCAGGATAAATCTCAGTGGGGGAAGTGACAAAGCAGCATTAGCACCACTGAGGTGACCTTGAGCAAGGCCCTTAACCCCAACCGCTCCAGTGGAGCTGCTCAGTGGCTCTCAGATGAGACTGTAGTCGTACCAGGCAGCTTCAATATGTGTATATGTGTATATGTGTAACTGTGTGAATGTGATTAGGGCATTCCTGCAAAACAGAGGCTTCCTTTCACTGTGTCCCTAAATAAATGAAGGTTAAAGAAATCTATTCAAAAGAAAAAAAAAAACAAGAGAGAAAAAGGTTTCATCTATGTTAATGCTAAATGCTAATATGCTCATGATGGATCCTCTAGCAGTGACTTCTACATTTGCGTCAGAGCTTTTGCCTTCAGTGAGGTGCGTGACGTCTTTCTGCTGCTTTTTACAGTAATCCCTGATGTAACTGCATTCAGCTCAACATGTTTGAAAACCTAGAGGAGTGGCAGTCAGACAGAGAAGCCTGATTATATTATGTTTTGAGAATAAACAAGGAGAGAAGTTGTGAGGACTTTGCGGCATTCAAGACTCCTAGAATGACCTCAGACAGGTGAGTACAATAACACACCCATTGACTATTGTAACTTACTGTGAAACATAGTATTGTGTGTATCATTATTCATTCATTATACATGACCACTTATTCTACTCAGGGTAGGGGAGGGGTGGGAGTCCATACCAGCTGACAATAGTTTTTTATAAAATAATCCTCATTATTTAAAAATGTAATCTGAGTAAACGTTACTGGATTATATTTTAAATTAACCTACTTTTGACTTTTGTCTAAGTAGATTTTACATTAGTACTTTTACTTTATTTGAGTAGCTTTTCTTTAAAAAATAGTACTCTTACCTGAACAAAATATTGATTTGTTGCATCCCTAACAATGATTTTAAAAGAAGAGACTGGAGACAAATGGTACTGTAGCCTCCCTACCTCCTTCTGATGATGTAATGTGCATTCTATACTCTTTCTTTATATAATCACCTGTTCATTGTTCAAACACATCACTACTGAGTATTAGTAATTTCTTATGATTGACAACTCTAGAACGCAGCGTCTGTTTGTCATGTATTAAGTAACCCTTTAAATAAGAAAAAAAAGTTATGTTTCATTTAAAAAATACATCTTTGAAGTGCAATTTTTCTCATCTGCTTCCAGTTAAGACCATAATCTCATTAGTGATGTAGTCAAATATTCGCTTTGTTTGTAGCCTTGGTTATTTAAACACAACAAACCAAATGACTTTACCTGCTCTGTGCATCTTCAGCCAGCAGAGAGCAGTACTTAGCTGCACTGATTGAGAGGTAAATCTCTGAAGCTGCAGTGATGAGCTCTTCCTACTTTCTCACTGCATTTGATCTTTCTCCTCTCCCCAAAATCCAGTAGACAACTGTATCTCCTGCGTGTGCAATAAGCTAAATACACCTCACCTCTTCCACTGCTGTGTGCACTGATTGGATAAATTGCATATCCAACTCAATGAAGGACTGCGCTGTTCAACAGCTATAGGGTTTTTTCGTCATGTTAAAGTGGTGAGGCTCCAGCCTCTCGCTGCATTATTAATGAATCTTTTTCTGGCATCATCTCTCCTCTCTACCCTGAAAACTGTGGGAGGAAGAGACAAGCATAAATCTGGTGGTTTTCACAAGGCCTCCACCTGGAAATGTGCTGTCCAACGAGTTGATATAGTGTTTTTTTTTTCTTCCTACAGAGGATCATCTTCGGTCTGGGGCTAATCTAGAACATGCAAAGACTCAAGCCCACTTCAAATCCTAATTAAGCCTGAGTGTGTGCAGTATATCGTTATATCGTATAATCATTCCAGTGTAGCCTGAAATTATAAAAATGAACCTTAAGCTGTGGAAATCATCCCTGAAAGTAAACATAATGTTTGTCCGTCTGTATTTTCTGCTGTTAAATAGAGAAAAGGAAAAATATTCAAGGAAAAAAAAAATCGTGCACAATAAGAATGTAAATGGATGTCAAGTGAAAATGCAAAACAGAAACAAAAGACTAAATGTTTTCTTATGGACCTGCTGGGATGCCTCCTCCAGTTCACCGCAGGATTACTGCAAAGAGGGAGCATGGAAATATCAGAATTCCATTTTCTATTTCTGCATTAGGAAAAAAACAAAACGAGAAGAGGCTGTGTTAGTTATGTAAAAGGATTTGCACAGACTGATAATTTCCTTAAAAAACAGGCTTCTCCTAACTCCTAAAAGCCAATTACCACCCATCTCCTCTTTTAACTGTTAAACATTTCACTCCTCTGCAATCCATATATCCAGTCAATTTCACATTGAAAAAAGGAAAAACATCTGGTACAAGGCGTATCTTAAAATGCCAGTCACCCAGGATATACACACATTCTTGGTGAGCGTTGGGCGTCATCTTACAGTATTTGCTGGGTGTGAGACGGCTATAGTAGCTGCAATGCTGACACTGACCCTATTCCATCAATCTCACATTAAAAACGCTCCCAGCATTTAAATATTTCAAAGAGCTCCTCAGCTAACTCCAGAGAAGCTCTGAGCCTCTCTGTGTGTGCGTGTGTGTGTGTGTGTGTGTCTCTGACAAACCCTTTTTCAAACTGCTTTTAAAATGCGGTTGAACCCAGGGCTTATGACTGGTGACTAAACACTAAGCTAAAGTCTAAAAAGAGGAATACAGATGATACAAGTGCACACGATAAATCTGTCTCTGCAAAAACAATCACGTTTCACGCATGCCTCCCTCACTCTCTCTTACACTCTTAAAGAATATATACAGAATAAAATAATCATGCTCTGTACATATACTGTATGGAAAGGAAAGACAGACTTATACATGAAGAGAGCTGGGCGAGGGAAGTCATGAATATATTATCATGCAGTTATTCTGTGATGTTTCAGCTGTGCTGCACTGTCTGGTTTGTCACTGTGTGCTTTACATATGCTGTCTGTGTCAGCTCTCCAAAGACACCCACATGACAGCGTGCAAGGGACACACGCACATTAAGGCACAGAACACAACTCTGCTGCGTGTTTATTGGCTCTGTTTTGTGTGGGTTTCATGATTTCATGTTTTCCCTCAAGCAAGGCTTTGTATTTTTTTTTAGTTTTTAATTTCTTAGAGACAAAATTAACGAGAAAAAAAGGCTGTTTAGATGATAGTGAGACTATCATTAGGTGTGACGATAAAGTCAGGCAGTTCCTCTTAGAATATGACTTCAATTAATAATTCATTTTGAGGGTAGGGTCAAGGGAAGTTCAAAGGATTCATCTCATCTCCGCTGATCATGGCTACAAACCCAGTGTAGTAATAGCTAGTATAGTATACACATATTTTTCTAGGTCGAACCTATTCAACAGGAAACCTTGACTAGGTTCTTTGTTTATTCAACAGATTTGTTGATATTGTGAATATACCGTAAGTGATCAAATTGCTTTGAAGTGGTCATGTGAAGGGGCTTTAATCCTTTGAAACGTGGAGCGACATCACTTTTCTTATGCTGTTTTGTGACTCCTTTCGCAAGTATTTTAACCTTTGAACCCTGCGCAAATCAATGCGTTTTCTGTCAAAGACATCGGGAAAAAAGGCAAAAAGCAACTTGGTAAAAAATATCCCAAAAATTGCCAAATACTAGATTTAGATTTTTTTTTTTAAATAGGGAAAAAAGAAAAAAGCTAGAAAAACTGTATTTATAATTATTATTATTACATATTTAAAATAATATGTTCCAGGGTTATTAGACTTTTTGGGCTTTTCAGGCCATGTCCTTGTTTGTTTGTTTTTTTAACTAATTTTCAAGTTTTGAATTTTCTCCTTTTACTAATTTCTTGCAAATGTTTGGGGTCACTTCTTCTTTTGCTGTTCATTGCTTTCTTCCCAGGTTTTTGAGAGACATCAAGCCAATTTGCTCAAGTTTCAAAGGGTTAAAGGGGCTCTATGTGAATCTGAGTGCGGATGAGTCAGTGGCGTAAGGTAGTTAACAACAGGCTCCAGTGCACACTAGTTACTTGTTATGAAGCATACACATATGCAGCTATCGTATATACTCTCACTGGCTAACTCTATAAATGGCACTAACCTACAGGAACAGTGCTGACAGAGCTAAGGGTGTAACTGCAGGGTGGGCGCTGCATTTCTCCAACAATGCTGTCCTGATATCAGTCATATATATCACCACTTTTAAATGATATGGCAAACACTTGCTTATTTACACAGACATCAGATACAGAGCAACATTAGCATTCATTTGGAGTCTTTATTGTGTCCACCAAACAAATTGAACAATGAACAAACAAATGTTTTGGTCCACTTTAACTCCTTAAAGAAACATCTGGCTCTTCAACTGCTACAGGCTCCACTATTTTCACCAGCTAGTTGCTAACATTGTCTGTTTGCCATTTTGGGCTGGGCAGGTAGAGCGCAGTCTGTTTTTAAAGTGAGTGAATACAACAATCATGCGAGAAGTGAGAGTGAACCAAAAGGTAAAGTTGCCAAAATACTGAGCTTTAATACGCTAAAATGCACCACAGAGTCAGGTGATAATTCTCTTTGGGTTCATCACTACAAACAGCTTTTTTCAAAGGCAAGTATAATTATTATTGTTAAAGGACCTGTGTGTAGAATTAGGGGGATTTATTGGCATGGTATATGATATTCATAATGTTTTCATTGGTTTATAATCACCTGAAACTAAGAATCGTTGTGTTGTTACCTTAGAATGAGCCGTTTATATCTACATACAGAGTGGGTCCTCTCCCATGGAGTCAGCCATGTTGTTCTACAGTAGCCCAGAGCAGACAAACCAAACACTAGCCATAGATAAAGCCAACTGCATTTTTGCAGTTTCACATAAGCCACCGAAGTCCTCCTACATGCTTGGCACATGGCAGGAGTTTCAGTTCTGCAACCCTACTGCTAAATGCCACTAAATCCTACGCACTAGACCTTTAAAGGATTATGGTTTTATTCAGGTTTAATCACCTGAAACTAAGAATTGTTGTATTTTTGTTCATTTGGAATGAGTCCTGCATATCTACATAGGGAGTGGGTCCTCTTCCATAGGGCCCACCATGTTGCACCACCATGTTTCTACAGTAGCCCAGAATGGACAAAACAAACACTGGCTCGAGAGAGGGCCTTTTGCATTTTTATGTAACCCAAGGGGCCAGGTTAGGTTCTACTATACGCTTGGAAAAGGAGGGGTGAGGGAAGGGGTATTCAGTTGGTTGCAATCTGCAGCCTCACCGCTAGATGCCACTAAATCCCACACACTGCTCAGTTAAGTGTCCATAAAATCTGTTATTGCAGGTTTAAGGAAGTTACAAATTCATTATTGCCCTTGAGAACAGCAGTTGAGAAAGCATGGGGAGATGAAAAAGTGTTAACTGGACACTGTGGTGGGACTGTTTTCTAAGCTTCATGAACATTACTCTGACAGTGGAAATCTACCACAAGATGAAGGCATTAACTCCCCCTAAAACACAAACAAAAATCCAGCTGTTGTTGTTGCATGAGGAAACTTGTATTTTTCTCCACACTGGCCTTTGTGTTGTGCTACCCTGAAGAACATCAACATTTAATGTGTACACACTCTAGTTGAAGTAGAGGAGCGGGGCAGAGAACATCAGTCAATTATTAATGTTTAAAAGGTTTGGAGAGTTCTGTTGCCGAGGTTAGTGCTAGACCTCTCTGAGGGATCCCAAGAATGTGCAGTGGCAGAAAACCGAGGGGTCTCACCCATCAGAAATTGGCGGTGGCCTGTTGAGGACCTAACGAGCTGAGGACTATAGGGAACACGGGGGAAACCTCATGCTGACTATCCACAAGGGCGAGCAGTGTGAGTAAGAACTGAAGAAGCACTAAATGCCAAGTCAGGGCAACAGGAGATCCACTAGAGCAAAACCGGAGATGAGGAGTCCTTGAAAGCATGGTTACCTGCAGGGAATTTGCTGGTCAGACGCGCAAGGAACATCTGGAGTAGCAGCTAGTCAGTCCAGCTGTCAGATTCAATTTAATCTCAGAGTCAGGCAGGCCTGCTCATCCTCTGTGCATGCTGAGTTCAGTATAAAGGCTGTCATGGCTGCACTGGTACTGTAAGTACTATGTTGGTGGGGGAGGTGAACACAGCGAAAGGGTCAGAGCCTGGGGTGACATGAGTGCTGAGAGAAGATGAGTTTGGAGAGAAAATAAACGCAACCAATCAATCAAAAATCTGAAATGGTTTCCACTGGAGTGACAGTCATAGTAAAGAATGACGTTGTAAAGGTTTGATCTGACCTCTAATGGTCCCTGTGTGAAAATCTATTTTAAGATAATTTTGGGTTATATTGAACCCATATATTGCCTGTTCCTAAATTAAGGGGATAGTTTGGATTTACTGAGATGGGGTTGTACAAGGCACTTAACCATTGTCAGTGCATTACATATAGTAGATGGCTGTCAGTGTGAACTGAGCTTTGAGAAGCAGGCAGGAGTACTGCCATAGATGCTAAGCAGTGTACTGCCGTGGGTGGGGACAGCAACAAAATGTGTTTCAGCCACCTAAAAAATCAATAGCAGTTTAAGTGGACGCTATATTGAGAATATTTTAACACTTGTCCTTGCTGCAGACAGCAATTTCCAACTGGGAACTAAACTTAAAGTGAAACTTATCTATGCTTTCTTCAAAGCAACCAGACCCCATTGACAAAAACAGTAATTGTACAATTGTACCTCGCTGAACACAGGAGCTGCTAGTCCCCCGCTGCCTCGATCAGTTACTTTGTTTGTGTTATTGTGTGACTTTGGTGGTTTAAAGGGTCAACTCAGATTCATCAAAGATGCTCAAACAAAGCAGTGGGGGACCAGCAGCTCCTGTGTTCAGTGAGGTAATATTATTGTTTTTGTCAATGGAGTCTGGAGGCTTTGAGAGAGCGATATAACAGCTTCAGTTCCCAGTCAGAAATTGCTGTCTGGCAGTAAGGTAAAGCGCTGAAAATATTCTAAATATAGCATACACTTAAATTGTGAAGAAGAAGACAAAGAAGAAGAATACTGTGTGTTCCAATACCCATACTCCCATAGTATGCCAGAAAAATGTAGTATGTCCCAATCCATAGTATGCAAAATGAGGTATGCCAAAAATACCAGTATGGTCCATTACATCTGGTTTTATTTTTACAATATGCAAGCCAGCATACTTTTCTGGCTATTCTGATCCACAATCCTCCAGTGGACGATACGTCACATCTACTAAGCCGCCACCAGAGGATGGCTTGACAGCTGTAAGAAGTCCCAGTGATGGATGATGGTGCATTCAAGTAACTGGTGACCAAACAAACAGTAATAACAGGGATATTGATTGTTTAGGTAAACAAAATAATCATAAATATTACAAACAATAGACAAACTGTGAGAATAGTAACGTGTCAGATCAAGTGGACAGGCACCCTGAGCAGTTGGAGGTTTTGTGCCTTGCTCAAGGGCACCTCTGCAGTACCCAGTAGGCAAACTGTCACCTCTCCAGCTACCAGCCCACACTCCATATTTGGTCCCAATGGGGACTTGAACTGGCAACCCCCCCCCCCGGTTCCTAACTGACTGAGCTACTGCCGCTGCTGATTTTTTAAGGTGGCTAAAATATGTGTTGCTGCTGTCCCCACCCACAGCAGTACATTGCTTTAGCTTCCGTAGCGGTACTCCTACCTGCTTCTCCAAACTCATGGCATGCTGACCACCATCTATTATAGGTAATACAATAACTATGGGTGAGTACCTCATACAACCCCACTTTAAAAAAAAAAGTGAACTATCCCTTTAAGTTGTGTTTTCTTACAGTACTTTAAATTAATGTAATAAGAACATGGGGTAAATATTCTTGCTTCTGATTGGTGTTTGGGCTTGGAGGCAATTTACAGTGATCAATAAGGCCCAAAAGAATATTTTGGCCCCACGACCCTGAAACTGAAGCAGCACAATGGAATTCATGGACTTTCCTTTTCCATCTCAAAATGGATTGTGTCACCAGGCTGCCAGAGACTAATATATCCATGTGTATAACTGCGGGCAGGTCGGTAGGTAAAGTGACAGTAGAGCAATGGTTCCCCAACTAGACTGACATGTCAAAGAGATATCAAGTGCTGGATGTCTAATAACTTCCTCTACCTCAGTGAAGAAAAATCAGAAATAATATTATTTGGGCCACTTGACACCTCAGGATTCAATGATGCATTTCCTAACTTGGCACCGTCTGTTAAATCCAATGCTAGAAATCTTGTTATTTTTTATTCTAATTTAACTTTCAACAGTCATATCAATAATGTAATTCAGTCCTGCTTTTATTCACTTCGAATTATCTCAAAAATCCTATCATGTCTTTCCTTCTCTGACTTGGAGAAATTTATTTGAGCCTTTATCTTCTCTGGAATTGACTATGGTAATTCACTTTTTACCTGCCTAAACAATAAAGCACGTTCACGCCCACAGATTGAACAAAACGCCACAGCGAGACTGTTAACTGGTTCACACAAAAGAGCTCACATAACCCCCATTTTAACTTCTCCGCATTGGCTTCCTGTTAACTTCAGGGTTGATTTCAAGGTTCTGCTGATTATTTTTAAAGCACTACATGGTCTAGCACCAGCATACAGCTGTGAACTGTTCTGCCATATGTTGCTGCACGCAATCTCCGATCTTACAACTAAAGGACAGTGTGCTTTTGCTGTCAGGGCCCCAAAACTCTGGAACAGTCTCCCTGTTGAAATTCGACTTGCAGCCTCACTGACGTGTCTTAAATCACTACTGAAAACCCATTTTTATAAACCTGCTTTTCTGTAATGTTGGTGTAACGTATGGTTTGTTGCTGTGGTTGTGGTTAAATGTATTATTTTGTGAATACAATTTGTGAAGCACTTTGTAACACTGTTTTGAATGGTGCTATATAAATAAAGTTATTATTATTATTATTATTAACTTCTGGGGACACAAGAACTCACGAAATGTTTACCAAGAAAGAATTTAAAGATCAGATTTTGTTTCACAAATTATGTTTATTATTTCTGAATTACTGGGTGGTTTAACCTCTAAAACATAATCAAATATGAGGAGGGAACATTGCTTTTTGGTTGACCTACTCCCAATTGACAGACACGTGCAACCTGTGACAAAGAGTCACACGCAGACATTGGATGATTTCAACAAGCCATAAACCAAAAAACAGAAAATAGAAGGAGACACAGATAAATCCAGTCAGCAGCAGGGCCAGGTGGTCAGACCAGCTCTACAAGCTCACACTCCTAAAAAAAATCCCATCACCAGGGGGAGATATAATCAGAAACAGATCACCTCCAGTATGTGCTTTAGTCTGGATTCTGTTTACAATGTGTCATTATTATGGGCTTTGGGTTTTCAAGGTGAAACGGCATACAAATTATTTGCACAAATATTCTTCATTTAATAAATGTTTTCCTCTTGTCAAACACACAATCAAGACAGGACATGCTGCTAGCAGACTGTAATTCTCTGAAGGCTTTCTGAAATCCTCTATATTATCCTCTAATAATAATAATAATAATAATATTAGTTTCTCAATCATGTGTCCCACATCAGTGAAAATCAGTGTCAGTGTCTCTCTTAATCTAGGCCAACAGACATTTGAGTGAGTGAGTTTAATTAGGTCAACAACGGGCCCCTGGTTAGGGGTCAGAAAGTAGTTGTGTGACCCACAGTCACTGCTGTCCTTCTATGTCTTTGAATCAGCAAATCAAAATCCAACTTTCATTTTCACTGCCCTTTCTCTGTCATGCTGGATAATACCATTTTAATCTGCCACCTCCGTGTTTAAGAATAGCAACGTGATGTCAGCACGTGAAAGTTGAAATGATATAATTACATATGACGACACCATCGTGACCATCGGCTCATTTTAGGTCTTGTTACAGTCAAAGCGAAATCTGGTCTAATCCAGAATATTTAATTTTTATTTTTATGTCTTCACGGTTTCAAGATGTAGAATGAAATAAAGATTAGACTGGAAATTATTGTCCTCACAAACAGATACACAAGATGCGTATTGCACTTGTAGTATTGTGTTGACAGGACTTAAAAGGTCATGTGAGCACATTATTACAAAAACGATAGCAAACTCCACTTGCTGTCACAAAGTGTTATCACCAGGGGTGGACCCAGAAGATATAATCATTCAGGGCTCAGCCAAAACCTAGGGGGGTCTGGGGACATGCTCCCCTGGGGAGACTTTCTTTCTTCCATTTACGGCAGCTACGTGAACTATTTTTCAAGCCATCTAAATCAGTAGAATCCTTCGGAGCCTAAATCCTATTTTCTATCTAATTGTTCTCCAGCTGTTTTCATCATTCATAAACCACAACACAGCAAATGTTGAGAATGACTCATTTTTATTCTTGCCACCTAAAAAAGGCAAACATTGTCTGATGTGACTATTTTAGTTTCATAAGACCCCGATCACAAAGAAAGCGTATTTAGCAGCTGGAGACAGCTTTTTGTAGTTGTTTTTATTGAGAGTGGAGCTGTTTGCTCATGGTTTTGGTGTTGCTATGTGCCTCACATTTCTGTGCTCTATACGCCCAGCGTTTTTGCCAGAGAGCTCTGAACTCCTTGAGTTAAAAAAAAACCCCTCAACTTGGAGTTGAACATTGCGCCACATCATCTCCTTTTTTCCTATAGTCCAATCAGATGATTTGAGAGGCAGGCTTTCTGTGGTGGTCACGACAACAAGTTTACAGTTGGCAAATGATGGAGGAGAAACTGGTGGTAGTGGTTGCTGGATACCCAGAGCTATACAGCCCAACGATAGACAGCAGATTGTCAAAAAAACGGCCATCATGGATGCGAAGCTCCTGGACCAACTGGTGGTACTCCCTGTGATCCACCCTCTTTTTTAGAGTCTCATGTACCCACACAGATCTCCGTTTCCCTGTGTCTAACAAACTATTTCCTGACAGCCTCTCACCCTCAACCAGAGCTACAGCAAGTACCCTCTGCCTAAACATTTTAGGAACTAGCTACTAATAAATGTGAAATATATAAAGTAAATAAATAAATGGTAGATTTGAATATATGGGAAGGTTAGGGTATGGAGGTGTTGGCGTGGTTGCCAACAATAAAAACCAGAGGCATTTTTTTTTGTTTTTTTTTTATAGGCAGAAAGAACATCTCTAGTAAACAGCATTACAAATTATGAGGCCTATTTTTGCAACCCAGTCTCACCCAGTCGTCAAAATCCAGTGCTCAGGCAGTGACTTGCGGTGTCAGACGCTGATGCAAAAAGCCCTCCTGTGACGTCGGCTGGACATGCGGCTGGTCACCATTATAGTGTAATGGTGGCTGGTGGCATCAGGGGGGAAACACGGCAGGACAAGAACGAAAGTTAAGGCAGCAAAAGTCTGAGTAGGGCGGGCGGAAGGGGTGGTGAACTGGTCCAACAAACATTGTTTTTAACTTGGGAAAGCGGTGTTCGCGTCCAGTAAGATTCTAAAGCCAACCCTAGTTCCTTTTTCCTGAACTTAACTATGTGTTTTTGTTGTTGAAGGAAAGAAAATTGAATTCACTGTATTGTACCAATGTAGTGTGTTTATTTTGAAAGAGACTGTATGTAAACGGTTAAGTTTCCTGTAAAATCGGAAGTGTATTTTGAAAGAAGACAATGCATGTAACAGGCGTCCCAGAACATTAACAACTAATGCAACCAGGGTACCCTGCATGTCGAATCCGGACGTGGAAAGTCCATGACCAAACATCAATATGTGACAAGGTCAGATGGCGTGTTGATTTTTGGTACGCTATGCTTGAGTAAATTTTAAAGAATGAATGTTTAGCTGACACATCTGCTACCTTTAACCTCCTGAGACCCTGTGTCCTCATATGTGGACGTCACATTTTGGGTTTACTTGACCTTATATTTCATTCTACTTAACTTAGACCTGTTGTTCTTGTGCATGGGCACTTTTTGTGCCATCTAGTGGTAGAAAGAGCACAGTACACTAATCTATGTAAAACAAGATGGCAGCCATCTCTGCCAAGTCAGTCTGCAGCCGATCCAGACACAAAAATGGTCAAAGTCCAAAACCTGATCACATGTTATGGTTGAAACTTGTTTATCATGACGAGGCACACCCGTTTCCACTCAGCTCATCAACCTGCCTACATATACCTAGCTTTCACTCCACTACTTTCCGAGATAATTCCGTCTGTGTTGGTAATGCCAACCGTACTCTTTTCCAGTGTTGCATCTGTAGTGATTTCTTCCTTGTGTTTTTTTTTTTTTTGTGCCTTGTGCATTTTTGCGCTTACTTGTATTTTTGCCCTGTTTTCCACGTGCTCAGCCCTCGTGTCATCTTCAGAGATCTGGCTCTCTACACTGGAGGACAACCTCCTAGCCAGCCAGCACCCTGCCTTCACTGCCTGCATTTTTGTTTTTTCCTTCGGCAATAAACTCTTTTGTTTTCATACACCTGCGTCTGTCTCTGCTTTGGGGTCCAGACAAAAACCAAAACCTAGCAATTGGGACTCAATTATCTTTAACAACATTAATTTTTTTACACTTATCGGGCCCTACTGATCCCATATGGCTAGGAGGAATTAGAAATGCATACCAAACAAAAGTTCAGGTCTCAGGAGGTCAAATCCATGCCATAATAACCTGGGCTAATGTAAATGTGGTTGTCGGTGTTCTGAATATTAGGCCAACAGAGGAACATTTCTTAAATTGCATTAGATTTCTTTAGGGAATTGCATGGATTTGGGGCCATTGAGAAAACGTTCAGGGCTGGAGCCCCAAAAGCCACCACTTGGCTCTGCCCCTGTTTACTACACTGTCGTATTTAAATTCAAGATATCATAATTTATCCAAGTCACATGCTTGGTTTAGGATGTCACTGAGATCAACACACTGAACACCTTCAGATTTCTGTTCATCATGAATGACAAATCTGTATATAGTAGATGAAAAGCTTGTGTGACTGCAGTGTAATGCAAGAGACACCAGCACATGCTGCAACAATCAATTTCTCGACCAGAAGCCCACAGACTGTGAGCGGGGCTGCTCAGTCTTTCATGGCTACCCCACCCTTCCACAGCACGCGGCACGGGGCGGCTCAGGAGCCACACTTCACACCAACTCATCTGCATCCCGTGCGCTGCCCATAAACTGAATAATGTTCCCCATTTCAGTGACAATGTCAGAGAAATCCTGTGGCAGCCATCTTAGGTGTACCACTGCAGAGCGTTGGAATGAGATTTAAGAGCGAGTCGCGCATCCTTCACTCCTCTGCTCCTCTTCTTCTGTGTTCAGGACCACGGCCAGCTCCCCGCGCCTCGGCTCCGTACCCGCCTGGCAGGCAGGGAGAGGCCATCGCCCGCTTTCACCACAAAAAAACCCCTCAGCTGTACACTACACTCCTCCTGCCCCTCCCCTCCGCTGCCTTCTCACCTCCCCCTCTCACATCCGCAGCAGTGACTGGCCAATAAAACACAGAAAATACGTAAGCACCGACGAGTGCTCGGCGCAGGCGGAGAAAGCTCAGTGTGAAGCAGACTCAACCTCCTCCAGCACCACTCGTACTGCTGACATCTCTCAGCGAGTACAATCAGGGCCTATCCCTGTCTTGACTCCGGGCATATTCTTCATGAAATCTAGGCACGGATAAGACAACAGCATCATCAGGGGGGGATACTGAAAAAAACAAACCTCATCCAGTAGGTTAGGATATCTGTAGGGACGCGTCACCTCTAGAGCAAGATGTTAGATCCGTCGTCCAGCGAGGAGGAATCTGATGGGATAGTGGAGGAGGAAAGCAAAGAGGCGATGGCACCTCAGGCCGGATCCCGCATCTCTCCAAGTAGGACCAGCGAGAGCTCGGGTGGACTGGCACCCAGCAGCAGCCGCAGCAGCGCCCGTCCGACCAGCCCGAGCCCGTCCGCCGCCAGCGAGGAGAAGGAGGACCTGGAGAAGCTGCAGAGAGAGGAAGAAGACCGTAAAAAGAAGCTGCAGCTGTATGTTTTTGTGATGCGATGCGTCGCTTACCCATTCAATGCAAAACAGCCCACAGATATGGCACGGCGACAGCAGAAGGTAAGGGCCCCTCGGTGCAAAGGCATAATTAATAACCACATGCTGACGAAATGCCTGCTTTCATATCGCAGATGTTGTCATTGATGACCTACATAAGGTAGAGAGCACAGAGAGGGGTGGGGGGTGCTTGGCCACTAGGCCTATCCGATAGCGCGCGGATCCAGCACAGTCCCAGTGAAACCACTGTTTGTTTTTTGACGCAAAATATTGAAATCCTCGGAGCATGGCAGGAGCACATAAAGACGCGCTCCCAGCTTCTCCGGGTAGTGAGAAGGACACATGGTGCTGCAGAGCTGCAGCCTGAGTGCAGTCCATGTTGCTTCATACACAAGCTCGTAAGTGGGATCAATCCCAGAGCCCATTAATTGAAAGGGCGTTCAGGAGATGGTGGATGGCGTTTAAAAACGTCATTGTCCTTGTTGGCCTACATCTCACCTCTGCTTCTCTCTGTAGATATGCAGATGCATGAGGCTCTGAGTCCTGCCTCACTGGCGGATACCCAATTCCAACCCGTTTGCGCCATCAGTTATCCCGTCAATTTGGCCTCCCAAGGTGACTTTTAGGCACAGACCTCTTGAGGAGGAGGGTTGCTTAATAGCCTTTCTCCTCTGCAGATGAGCCTGGCTCCTCTCGACGGGTTACAGTAAATTAATTGCATTGGATTTTTTCCCCATGTCCATATATTTCATTTTGTATACTATTTCTACAGGAGGTCCAGCTTGTTAGATGTATATATGTATTAGTACAGTAAGGGACAAGGCCCACATCCTGGTTCATGCTGCTGCTGTGAGGCTTCATTGATGTTGGAGCCAGTTTTGGGTCATGATGTCCTTACTGTCAAAGTCACCAGGCCCTACTGTACTAAAAGGAAGGTTGCATTGATTGTCAGTCAGGACAATGGCCCCAGTTTATTGCCCCTGATTTGTGTGTTTGTCTCTCACACCAGAAATAGACCATCTGCTGTTTGTACTCCAAGGCTGTAATGTCAATTTTAATTAATTAAGGTACAAATGCAATTATAGTGTGGATGCATGTGTGCGGCGCTGCCTTAATACTGTGGAAGCATTAATCATCACATGGCTCGGCGAGACTGTAGTAGTATCTTGCAGCTCTCCTCACCAGGCTGAAGTTGCATTCAGCGTGGAGCTGCTGAGGATTCATTCAGCTCAGCTCATCTACAGCCGATCACGTATCACTCACAGGGAGGGAACACTGTAAACAGTATTATGGAAATTGTGCGTGTGACTCTTGTTTTTGTTTAACCTGCAGAAAATTCCTCTTCTTCTGGACACAGTTTAAGCCATATGGTCTGAATTATTTTTTTCTGCTGACTCATGCACAAGTGCATGTGGGAGGCATAAACCACAGTGTTTCCATCTATTTGTTTGTTTGTAGTCCCGTTCAGCGTAGGTTACTGATAGTCTAATGCATGCTTAGTAATGCACTTTCATATCTGGTAGCTCAGGCGTCCGCAATCCTTTTGCTGTGGGTGAGTGGATATCCGGACAAACAATCCGATGCCTGCTGTCAGAGCAGCAAATCAAAGTGTGTCTGTCTGCCTACAGTCTGCCTTGAGACTTTGATTTGCTCCAAATTTGCATCCTCTGGCTTAAAAATAATCCCTTCACAAACATTAAACACCATGTGCAGAATTAAACGTCTTTTTTTAACACATTCAATTAGTTTGATTTGAAAGACACTGGAAGAAGATAATTAATTATAGAGAAACATTTAACAACACAGAGCACTTTCTGGCAGATATGTGTTGTTTAATTATATTTCTGTTGTGTTATAAATAAAATACTAGTCGCAAAATACACTTAATTTAACACTGGTCTAATATTTTTTCATGTAGACTCCCCTCTGCTATGAACCTGCCTTGAACGTGAGCTCCTCAGACGCCCGTCAACAATAATTCATTAAGGAAATTCCTCACAGCGTCGGTCACACAATCAAATATGTGCCCCCATTACAATTTTTGGCTATAACAGATTAGTCACAGAAATATGATGAAGCAATTTCTGTAATGAAAAGACTTAAAGGCCTCAGCGAAACATGTGGAGCAGCTCCATGATAATCCGTTATTAGAAGCTCTGGCACACAAACAGCAGCGATGGGCTATCACAGAGAAACAGGCCGGGCTGCAGAGTGTGCAAGTTCCACTGCTGCTCCTTGAAATGCATTGCTGTAACCTTGTGAAGGGGGTAACACAATAGGGCAGGAGCAGGCTTCCTTCCTCTGAGGGGCGAGGGAGAGATTTTTTTCACTCTGAGAGATGTCTTCACAGGCAGCAGCGTGGAGGCTGCTACTGCTGCTGTCCAAGTGTTGGTCGAGTGTGTGTGCACATTTGGTTTGTGACACGTGTGTTTGCGTGCAAGGCTAACTGTCTTGGGACACACTTACACTAATGCTTGCCTTCCTCAACATGCTGTGGGTAAATTATTGAGGTCACTGACAGATATTTATTGTACTGGTGTAATTCATGGAACTGTGGCTTCATTTACCTGGAGGGCAAATTCCTCCTTTATTTAAGAGCAATAAGCTGCCTAAACTGTGTGCACAGAGGAGCTGAACATAAAGGATAATTGAGATGGCAAGGACATTATGGCACTAAGCTAACATGACAAATCAGGCTTGTTATGAGTGATTTATGTGTCCGGTAATAAGGATTTTTACGATATTTTTCTAATTATGATGGCAGTGTTGGCCTGTTGGTTGTTTGGTTTGTTTGTCGGTTGGTTAATTTCTCATTCATGGTCCCCAGAAGATGAAACCTATTGACTTCATTCAAAGTTTTCACTTATCCAGTGGAATATCTCAACATCTAGTAGATGGATCAGCCCTGTCTCCTTGAAATTGAGTTTATAGACAACTAATTTTAAACAAGGGAAACATAATGCCAAGTGAATTACACCATCTATTAACATAATAAGGACATGTTGGTTTTTAATATGTCTGGCAAGTGCTGAATGCATCGGCAAATGTTCACTGACAATGTATTTCATTTGCTTTCCGCCAAAATAGACAATCTTGCAATACAGTGCCCACTCAATGTGACTACAATATCATTTGTAAGTAACTTTTTAAAGAACATTTAATCGTAATCATGATCTTTCCATAATCTTAACTATGGTTGGGGGAAAAATCAATACAGCAAAATATTGCGATACTTTTGTGTGGCAATATTGTATCGTCACACACTTTCAAGTATCATTTTTTAAAATTATATAAATTATTAATATTACAAATACAAGTTAAACTTTTGGTAGCCTCATCGTCAGTTGCTTTTTCAGTCCACGAGATACATTTTACTGCAATAAAATGGCTTAAGTGAGATGAACAGACTGAAAACTTTATCTTATTCGATAACACAGATATTGACAACGTTTTCATAATATAACATAATTTACAGTAAAAAAAGGTAATAAATTGCAATATATTTTCTTGCAATACTAAACATATTGTAACATATTTTAAATAGCAATAATATTGTATCGTGCTGTACTATTATAATATCGTATCGTGGAGCCTCTGGTGATTCCAACTAACCAAAGTGCATTTGTTGCCTAAACCTCAGACAGAAGTCTGAACATGAACCAAAAGTACTGGTGTCAAGGTCCTTGCGATGCCTGTGCAGTGCATGAATGTAACGTTTTGTTACCTGAAAGAAACGTCTCAGAAGATAACCCAGGCAGTGATTACGTTGCCACAACAACATAATTGGGAAAGCAGTTTTGTAACATACAAACGTAATTTCAACGAGACAGGGTTGGTGAATTAGCACACAATTCTGCATTCATTGTCACCAGATGATGAACCCTGATGATTTTGGTGATCCTCCGACTTCTTCTTTGTTGCCACCATGAGGTTGGCATATGTGGTTTTGAGTGAAATGTCTCAGCAGCTGTTGCAGGGGTAGCCATGAAATTTGGTTCACATATTCATGTTCCCCTCAGGATGAACTGTATTCACTTTTGTGATCTCTTACTTTTCATCTAAGATCAGCATCAGGTCAAAAGTTTAGTTTGTCCAGCAGCTTGCTTTAAGATCAAATACCTGCTCATTTGCCACAGGTCTACTTTTTGTTTTGCGCTAATTAGCAAATGTTAGCATGGGAACACATTAAACTAAGATGATGAAGATTGTGAACATTACACCTGTTAAATAAAAGCATGTTAGCATTGTCAATCAAAGCAAGTTAGCATGCTACAATAACATTATTTCATAGCAGAGGGCTTTTATTTTGACATAATTAAAGAGATTTACACCATAAATTGATGCAAAAAAAGCACAAATTGATGCAGAAAAATCCACCATAAAGCATCAAATTACGTGTCCCCCCGATATTACAATGAAGCCCTTGCATTTTTATCATATATGGAAGCTCTCACGCAGTCAAACAAAAAAAATATTTGCAGTCAAACTGCTAAGAACAAAATCAGATAAACCAAACCCATATGCTTTTAGATCACAATAAATGTATATTTCAGAATCAAATAATCGCCAGGGTTTAGCGTTTTATTTTTTTTTTCAATTTGAAAATGTGATGCACAGAAGATAATCTGACCCAATCAACTCATCTCGTCCTTAATGGAGTGCCTCTTGGCTCTGCATTTTAATACTATACAGTATGCCCGCTGATACTCCGAGGGAGAGGAGCTGTGAATTGTGCAGCAGGCTCTGTGATCTGAATGTGAAGTAGACTGAAATGCAAATCAGTGATACTTGGATGAAGTTTGCTACTTTGGTGTTTAGTGCTGAGCCTGGCAAAGGATTCTGGGTGTCCCGTTGTGGATTGGTTTTACATGGACTGGGAGATCATGTTCTTACATTTTGAAACCGCCGGCTTGTGAATGCAAAAACTGATGCGCCTAATGACGTCTCACTGTATTTGGAACAGACCCAATAAGACGTGACTTGACAAGGACGAGTATCAGTGTCTTGCTAGGACAAACAGTGGTAAGAGAAGCATATAAGAATGTAAAATTTAAATATGAATAAAAGTGAATGGTGCAGTTATCACGCAGCTGCGGAGGCTTACTGAGCATCAATTTAGACACCAGGAAGAGAGATGATCGCTAAAAAAAAAAGCTGTTTGCAAAGATAATCATACAAGAACATGGTTATTTAATCTTTCCTGACCTCTATACATTCATCAGTGGATGAACATGGTGATATAATATATGACATGAAGATACAAGGATGGAGAGTAGAGGCCGTATCTGAGGGAGAGAGGCTGATTAAAGTGACATCATTGGAAGAGACATGAGTAAAATTAGTAACATTAAAACATTTATAAGAAAACGCTCTAACTGGTGTGTGTGCAGTAAGGATTTTCATTAAAGGTTAACATTTCTGACCACTGTGTGGTTTTAAACTGTGATGTGTGAAGACTTTTCCTATTATGTAATTGCCCCGTATTCCTCCTGTCTCCCTTGAACAAAATCAGAAGACATTTTGCAAGATTTTACACGAACGAACATGTCGACATACAGAGAACTGAGGTGAAACCTCCCGAGCTCATTATGTTCATGAAACACACACAGTCGCGTGGACAAAAGAGAGCGGCAGCAAATGGGGAGTTCAAGTATGACATTGAATCATTTGCATTATTATGTAAGTTCTTTAAATGGTGTTCTGCCTGAAAAAAAAGGCATCCTTTCACAATAAAAGACGCTCGGCAGTCAGTGTCAGAGTCAATCTTTGAGCTGACAATAAAACATGTCAATCAGCATTTGAAAGCTGCTGCCGAAGAATGTTAGTCTCTCCCAGTTAGGGAGCTGCTGTTTTAGCGTGTGTTAGCAACACTATTGAAGAATAAAGGTGTTTATCAATGGTAGGGATATGAAAGTGGATTCTAAAGGGGTGACAGCTGAAAAGCAGCAGGCAAAATACCACCCCCCCCTCACCTAGACTGTGTGCAGCCGCGTGTAACAAATCACAGCTTCACAAATTAAACATCACTTCTGTCTGCATATAACCAGGAGGGGAGGCTAAGATCTTATCTGTTAGAATACTAACAATGTCTTTTCTGAAAGGTTTGACTACTTTGAAGGCAGCAGTCGCAGCGGGAATCAAACTGACTTTTATTTGCTTTGTGCATTTGAAGGATCCAGGCGGGGGACTTGATATTTGTACACAGGGCAATCATGTACTGACAAAAAATAGCTGCAGAAACACAAATGTTACCCTACACCTGAATATACAATATTCAGTGCTTCAAGGTGGCGTCATGTGAGGGACTGATCCTTATAAGAAGCAAAGATGTTTGTGTGTGTGTGTGTGTGTGTGTTTTGGCTTCTATGTTCCTCTGCTCCTCCTGCTCTCTCTCAGAATACAGTATGTACGTTTTAATTTGGGTAGACAAACATTAACCATCTACAGTTGGTATTTGCTCAACCTTAATCCTTGTGGCACAACACAGAAAGACCCATGTTTTCCAAAGGACGCATGAATACAGGACATGATTGTAGGGTTAAGTGCTGTTTATATGTCCTCATGCTGTATGCATGGGTTGACACAGATTCTCTGCAGGGCACCTGTCAATCTCTTTTCATCATCGCTGTATAAGATATAATCCCTGCTCCCAATACTGCACTTTAGTGGAAAGCAAAAGCTGGTTAGTTGAAAATGGACGTCAGACATCAGCAGCCCTGGCTGGCGATACAACTGGAGGAAAAACAGATTACGTAATGACATTTCTTTAAAGGTAACTATGTAAGATTGTCAGTTCCCTTGTGTGAACACAAAAGCCTACCCCAGATTAACTCTCATTTGTTGTTTCATCTCACTATATTTGCGTTTTTCCAGTGTTGCCATCTGGTCGCCACCTTTTTATCAAGTCCTGACCTCACCTGAGTGCTGTGGTGGTACACGCCCATAAACGTCCTGAGCACAGAAACTAAGAAGAAAATAAGAAAATACAGGCAGAGGGCAGAGTCTCTGCAGAATAAATTACTACCACCTGAGGTGGTGAACGTAAAATATGAGCATCACAGTCTGAACTCTATTGAAACTAACATTGTTAAAATTATCTAGGGTAATTTGTCAAGATAAAAAGAAACTGACTGTTGTACATATGGTGGAATTACTTTAACGTATGGTGTTGCTCAAAGGCATCATTTACATTTTAACAATTTTCTATTATTTAATTATCAAAAACAGTACATTAAACAATTAAAAATCAAACTTAACTCATCTACTATTGTGAGTCAGTTTTTTCCAGATTGTAAAATGGTAGAAAAAGATGCTTTTGCCACAGTGGAGTAGCATTTCTTTTTTCATTTTGTTAGCATATTTAGCACAATACTGGCAGAATTTAGCTTGACGGCCAACTTCAATATTCCCTGGATTTTGTTTTGGTAACCTTAGTCCCTAAATGTATGTAGAAATGGAGAAAATGGGACTCAAATCATGATTGTTTTCTGGAGGAGGACCCTCACACCCCCCATTTCTTCTCCACATCCTGTGATTCTTTAAGTCTACACTCTGTTTTTATCTTTAACAAACAAAATGTGTGACCCATTCTTATAGCAACATGGACTTACATTACGTTTATTATTGCCTTTAATATGATTATTATTAGGGCTGTCAAGCAATTGAAAAAAAATCAAATTAGTTACATGGTCTGTGATTAATGTATCTAAATTAATCACATACATACATTTTTGCTGTGAAAGTATTTAAAAATGAATTTGTCCTAGTAAAGCTGCTGGATTTTGGACACAATAATCCCCCTGTCCTCTACCACTGAAACTTGTCTGCAGTCCACTGCAATCTATTTTGCAAGGGAGTTAGTCGGTCACCGGTAGACTTACTTAGTTCGCGTCTGAACGCCTGGTCGAGTGTGGCTTGACGAGACTGGCTGCTAGTGCGAGCATCAGAGGCTGGGCTAGCTCGGACCTCCAGGTGTGCTGCTAAATGCTTTGCGTTGAGGTAATATTTCAGGCTTGGAAGAATTCCAATGGTATAACTGTATCAACCGTTCCATCTGGGCGTTTTTTAAATGTAAATGTTCCAAGAGGCGTCGTCTCATCTGCCTCCATCATGTGACAAAGCAGCTGTGGTCTTCATTGATGCACCGGGTTAAGGGGCACCATGGAACGCTATTAATCAGCGTACATTTTTTTCAACAGGTTATTTTTCATTGATTAATTCATCTAAATTAAGGCATTGTTTTGACAGCCATTATTATAATATATATGACTGTGACTAACCTAGCTTGCAATTCATCTGCTGAATATTTTCTGGTCTATAAGATCTGAACCAAACTGTCCGATGTGATGTCTTAAAATTGCATGTTTTGTCAGATCTACTGTCCAAATCCCAAAATATTCAGTTAACCATCATATAAAACCGAGAAAACCGTTCACATTTTAGCAAGCAGACCCTTGAAAAAATAACTTTAATGAGCATTCATTTGTCAAAATAGCTGCAGTCAATTTACTGTCGATCAATTAATTGATCAGTCAACTAAGTTTCAGCTTCATCAAAATGCTGCTGGTCATTACAGACCATCTCATCAGAGCTGTGTTGAAATAAAACAGCTCCAAGTTCACTTTCTGGGGGATGCTGACATTCCCGCCGCAACAATTAGAATATTAAAATTTAAAAAAGTTAGTAGATGCTGAAATTGTTGGGCTGCTGGAACAACCTCATACAGATCAGTGTGTGCTTTGTGTGTTTGTCCCTGAACAATTCCGTCACATGTCAATCATAATGCCATTTACGTTAATCATTCATATCAATACCTCTACATGCGTCAAACCAAGCAGTTAAACCAAAGCGAATTAAAATTAAATCAGCGAGTGTGATCATGTTCCTGTTTTCTCAAACTGTTATAATCACACACTTTTTTGTTACACTGTAATTGTGATATTTTTTTCCCCTCATAATTATGAGATACTTTTCTTGTAATTAGATTCTGAGTCGTAATTATGAGTTATGGAAGTTATAATCACTGCACATGAAAACTTCTGTGAATGTTCCTTGATGAAGACAATGTGTGGCTGTACATCATCACACTTTTAGATTTTTTTTTTTGTTGAGTCTTGGAAGTGAAATGAAGGCAGACAGCTGTTGGTGGTCGAATGTGTTTGTGCAAATGTGTGCGGTTATGTCGAACCACATGACGCATTGCTTCAAAGGGAAAATAAATAGGGTAGGGCTAGAGTAAGACAAAGAGGATAGAGACGGCGAGAGTGATTGGCAGCGGAGGTTTTCCACATTAAAGACAGAAGACAGAGGTAAGAGCTGGCAGGATCATTACTGCGGCCCTCTGTTGAACCTCTCTTTCCCTCTTTGTCTGATGACTCTCGTAAAGATCACAAACAGCAGCCTGGAGCAGCCATGATGCCGTACGTCAGGTAGATACTCACTCTGTGTTTGCTTCCTGTGTTATTATGGGTCTCACATCAGTGCACCACTGTTTCACAGACCCCTTTATTTCTTTTTCTTAAAAGCATGGCTTTGATCACTGCCATTGACAGAAGAGACTTTATCATTCGTACAGCAATGTAGAACGACAACATAATAATCATTATAGATCAATATGGACAATAAAAGACTGCAAAAATAAAGCTCAAGCAACAGGTAAATTAACTTTTCTTTATACTTTTTACTGTTAAGCCTTCCCATCAAATGAGTAGGCCATAAATAATTCAGACAAAATGATTTGAACTCATCAGACATCAAAGTCTGATCAGTGTTTTGACAAGATTATTACATTTAGTTTAGCTTTTCTCGCTTGCTGGAAATTGTAATTGGTGTAAAGTCCCATTTTTAATGTATTTTTTAGTCAAGGTTTAGTAAGTGGATATTAGCTTTCATTTTTTAAATCTAATCAATGTTTTAGTCATAATTTTCTAAGACAGTTTCATGATACTGAAATGAATTTTGCTGAAGGATATTTCAAATATTTAACACCTAATAATGATATCAAACATCATATATTTGGCTTTAAAAATTCCAATGAGAAGTAAGCATACCTTGTGTTTAGTCATCGAGGCTGAGAATCTGTTACACTGCACTTTTTCACAATGCCTGAAGGTGTTTATATTACTTTACTTTGTATTAATGAAGCTTCGTATTAGTTCATGCAAGACACGGAAGTCAGATGCCCCAGCTGTAATCAGCTGATTGGATCATTGTTTCATCATCATCAGCCCCACACGCCAATCACAGCCCATTCCCACACATTAATTTAAATATGGCTTCCTACTCACTGATCCCTGCCACACACCACTGCCACTGCTGCAGCCAAAGCTTTACCTCCATCACCCCAGCCTCCACCTGTCTAGTTCAGAGTCCTAACATGGCTCTAAGGTCAAAATGGTATTTAATGTCTTGCTTTGGGCCCACTCCCTGTTTTGGATAAGCATGCTGCTTGTCTAATCCAGGGAGCACCTCAGGAGCGGAGCCCTCACCGCTAAACATAACTGTATTTCCATTTGTTGCAATAAATGGTTAAAACTATGATGAGTGTGTTCCGGACTGAACTGACATTACTGATGTCTTCTGCTAAATTTGGCGTCATGTTTCCCTCAGTAGAACTCTGATTCATTAAATCAGCAGTTACAAAAATGTGAAAAATGCAACGTTAAGGCAGCCATGCCTTATCTGGCAAACATCACATTAATTCACTTTACATGGGTTAGAATGAAGACTGAAATATTTGCAGAATGTGTTAGTGTCTGTTTTCATCTCAACATTTGGTCATGGACTTTCCACGTCCAGATATGATATGCAAGGTACCCTAGCTGCGTTGGTTTTTGACGTTCTGGGACACTGTGTCAAGTTCTGCCTGCTAAATGCATTGTCTTCTTTCAAAATACACTTCCTTTTTCACAGGAAATGTAACATTTACATACAGTCTCTTTCAAAATAAATGCACTTTGTCGGTACAACCGGGTTTAGAAAAAAGAACATGGTTTGGCTTTATAATGTTACGGGACACCGTTCTCCCTGGTGAAAGTCAGTGTTTGTTGGACCCATCAACCACCCCTCCCGTCTGCCTACACCACAACTCGCCGCTTTTTTGCTCTGACTTCGCCAGGGCGCCGTTCAACTATAATGATGACTGGCCGCGTATCATGCCAACGTTAAAGGACGGCCTTCTTCGTTGGTGTCTGACGCTGCAAGTCATTGCCCAAGTGCCAGATTTCGACGACATCGGACTGAGACAAGGTTAATTTAGGTTGGCCTGAACAGAGCCAACCATTTTGTCTTGTCTTTACTCATCAGGCACAATTAAAAGAGATTCACTGTCATTTTTGTTGTCAATATTTCTTTCATTTACGTTGTCCTCAAGTCTGATTACAGGTCTTGGGAGTCAGCCTACTATTGCATGTGTAAAAAAGTTGCATAAAGCCCTTTTTGGCTCTGGAGGGAACTGCGCAAAATCTGATAAATTGCCTCAAGTGATGTCACTCGAGTAAGTGTCAGTTGAGACTGAAACCAGGTTTCAAAACAAAAGAAATTTTAAGGTAAAAAAAAAAGCAGTTTTACCAGATCCCTGTAGCCTGCTGCTCATCTTCCCTGACCATGACCATGTTTGAAAAGTCTGATTAATGTAATCTGTATGCTCTGTTTTCACGACATTTTGAACCACCTGCTATTGAAGAACACACACTGCACAGACTTCACTGAGCATTAAACAAGAGCAACAGATTGTCTCAGAGAAAAAGATATCTGAGATGATCACCTTTAAAAGCGGAGTGAGTGAGAGAGATTTACTAGACAGAGAAAAGAGGGAAAAAGACAGTAAGTGATTTGTGATGGGAGAGTGGAAGGAAAGGATTTATGTCTTAGAGCCCTGATGAGAGTAATGCACCAGCATCAGACGGAGATACCAACACACATTCTGCTTTGTGCGCTCGACAATATAACACAGTGTTGCTGCACTGCAGTAGGCACTTCTTACTTTGAAGCCAGACTGAGAAACACTACCACGCAAGGACGTAGAAATGAATGAATATTACTATATTAGCGTCTGGTCATTTACACGACCCATTCCTCATGGGATCATTCAGGCACATTAAAGCAAACCAAGCATTCAGGCATGTTAACCTACCGTCGTCTAACCACACAATACATAAACATTATCCAGACAAAAACATAAACACAGACCCACATATACCGCTTCGGGTCAGGAGACATCCCACAATGGAAAAACAGCTAATACAGTATACTGTACAAACACAGCCCCCTGAGCACAGGACACAATACACAAAGCCAACCAAAAAAAAAACTACATCTACATCCATTACTACCAAACACTGTGTATTTGATCCATCCATATGCTGTTTGATACTTCTCCTATCCCAGGATTTGGGATGGTATTCAGAAAATGCAGACATTATGAAAAAGGGATTTAATTAAAGCCGTAGCTGGTAACTTTTATGTAAAATAACTTTCACTATGCTTGCACAGCACTTAATAAGATGGAAAATGTGTGAAATAAAAGCAGACCGCCATGTTGGAAACATCTGAGACAAGAAATAAGCAATGCAATAACAGAATCTTGATTCATATTTGATCAGCGCTGCCTGGTTTGACAGTTTGATCACAGTTCACAAGCCGTGATTGACATGATTGACAGCTAGAATAAGAAAAAGAGGCAGTGGGAAGAGGATCTGTCTCATGTACTTCTTTCAGAATATAGTGACAATTTCAGCAAGTACAAGACAAAGCTCCATTCTCAATACAATCAAAGTCAGGAACGTGAACTTTTTTAAACAATGTTTGTCATAAATCATGATATAAAGGACAGTATAGAGTGAAATCCACCTTATATACATAGCTCACATCAGTTACAATTCCTCATCACCACCTCTGTAACCTCCAGTTTCAGTATGTAGTGGTAAAATACCACATCCTTTCTGTTTGCAGAATAATCTCTGTCTTTTAGGTATATTGTACATATTTCCCACAGTTGTAATCTTTCTTAAATAGGCAATATGTTCTCAGTTCAAGCTCCTTCACACCTGCTTCATAGATAAATGCAAAAGAAATACATAAAAATGATTTAAAAAATCTTATTAAAGACATTTTCCTTTTTTTTTCCAGTTTTAAAGGAGTCAGATAATAATGGAGCTATTTTAAAACCTGACCTTTTTAGCTGTTTGGACTTTTTAAATGTTAGAGCACTGCCTTAACCTTCATACAGTACAAGGCCGCCCCATTATTGGTCGGACTTGCTCATCACACTGTTCTCATTTTATTGCACCCAACTGTGTGAAAAAGGACAAAAATATTTCCTTTTGATTTTGAGAGAAATACACCAGAATGTATGTTTTACTGCTGTGTAGCAGAATTGTAACCAACACTCATTTTCATTATTGAGTCAAGAACAGTGAAAATGCCCATCAAAAGTTCTCAGAGCCAAAGGTGAAATTGTGTCCGACCAACAGAACAAAACCCAAAGATATTCAATGTAAAATGAACACAGAAAACCAGAAACTCAGCTAAATTAATCAGGATTCTTTTTCTGTTGCTCAAGTAAACAGTTAATTGATTCATTGTTTCAGAGCTAACATTTCACCCAAAGGAACGTTCCAAAATATTCCTCCTGGTAGGTGATGCTGTACACCATCAAAACAAAATGCTTGAAAATCTATTAAATTTAATTTAAGTAAAATTAGTCATACCTCAATGTAATATACTCCTGTCAACTAAAAGTTAAGTACAAAAGTAATAGCAGCCCCGTCTACTAGAAATTACATACATATACAATAAATATGAAACAGCAAATAGGCTTTTGAGAGACACATCATGCATATCGAATTAAGTTTTCTATTAACATAATGAGGAAATGTTGCTAATTAAAATCAATACTGAATTATATTAAATGTTTGCTGAATGTATTAGTGTTTGTTTTTGAGTGGTAAAAAATAAATAATTATGTTTAGAAGTAGATGTTTGGGGCGTTGGTGGCTTAGTGGTAGAGCAGGCGCCCCATGTACAAGGCTGTTGCCACAGCAGCCCGGGTTCGAATCAAGCTTGTGGCCCTTTGCTGCATGTCATCTCCCTCTCTCTCTCTCCTGTTCACACTTACCTGTCCTGTCCATTAAAGGCAAAATGGCCAAAAAAAAAAAATCTTTAAAAAAAAAAAAAAAGAAGTAGATGTTTACCATGAGCTAGCTTGGCTTCGTTAAATTTAACAATATGTTAATGAGGCAAGGCAAGCCAACTGCTAACAGGATTGGTTACAAAAGAAAAGAACCAATGCTTTGACATGGGCACTGTGATCCATCTTAGGTTGTCCGCCCAAACAGAGCCAACTATTTTGTCTCGTCTTTACTCGTCAGGCATAATGAGGAAATGTTGCTTATCAATGCATCTGGCAAATCCCAAAAATGTTGATACTAAACTTAGTAAAATGTTCACTGAAATTGTATTTCAGTTGTTTTCTACTGAAACAGGCAGTCTTGCAATACGGTATCCATTTGTGGTGACTACAGCATTTTTTAAAATTTCCTTTTTCTAATTAATATTTAACCAAAATCACAATTTTTCACTAACCTAAAGGAAGTGAATTGGTTGCCAAAACCTAAGACAGGAGTCTGGATGTGAGCTCAGGGTTCTGGTGTCAAGGTCCCGCACTTTGTACACTCACCATCCTCCCCATCCACCTCCTTTCTAAGCCTATGCTGTTCATCACTCATGTCCAAAGTCCAGCCTGGGGGCCAACTGTAGCCCGCAGGCTTCAAACAGCCGTTAGGCTTGTCTTTCAAAGTATACTATGATTAAGACAATATTGGTTAAGCAAACAAGATCATGTTAATTTGTTTTTCATTCACCTCATGATGGCAGAACAATGATATAATTTGTGGACATGCACCAAGTAGGAATATGCAGGTGGAACTAATATGGTCGAGAGTGAGTAGAATACTTTTTCACTTAAAGATGAAACAGTGGCGTCTGTGTCATTTGTATGTGATTTATTTTAAATTAAATAGTCCACATGATGTGTGAAGCAGCTGGCCCCCAGGTATTCAATTCAATTCAAAAAAGTGCCCAAACAATGTTTAGAAACAGACAAACATACTTTCTAGGGAACAGGGTTGAGATGGAGATGGATTTGAAGTGCTTTATATGTAGTACTGTTTGGTAGTTTCATCTGTAACAATGCATCATATTTAATAACTGATGATATGTTTTGTATATAAAATCTGAAAGATAACAAATATAGCTGCTACCGTGGAGTTAAAAGTGCATTACTCCAATAAATGAGTAGATGTGTAACGTGGCATAAAATTGAGATACTCAAGTCAAGTCTCTGATGTACTTGGTTGCTTTCCATTTCTGTTGGATCTTGTTTAGTTAGTCTGATCACAAACAGCATTCAGAGGGAACATTTTAAAAGTGTTATGGTAAATATGAAGGCATTTATTTATAGGTCATCAAATGAATGTAATCAAAATCAAGCAGAACAAATAACTCCCACTTTTTTCAGCAAGTGAACACCATGATTCCTGCAGTGCAACAGAACAGACTGCACTGATTTTACCGCCTTAGACCACATCGATGCAAAGTGTCCGACCAATTTTTATCTTCTCTACATGGAGCTTCACATGTCCATACCGTTTATGTTATATTAAGCTCACGGCTTATTCTCTGCTCTGTAACTGAATGAGCATAATGAGGAACCAGCTGAGCTGTGCGGCTGCTGTCAGTGAGTTGGTGGTGTGATACTGGATGACTGTTACAAGACGGGGCTTATAGCCGGTTGTGAACACAGTGTTCTCCTGTATACTGTATATCAGCAGTGCCACAGCTCCTGAATATGACAACAGTGTGGAGACTGGTTATACAGAGCCAGAGCTCCCTGTTTCATCCCTGTTTGCCGTGTGTCAAGCTCTGTCTGCAGAGTATACACCTGGCTGTTTACTAACCCAGCGGAGTGGTATTTACTCACACGATGCTGTGTGTGTGTGAGTGAGTGAGTGAGTGAGTGAGTGAATGTGCCTTTAGAGCAAATCTACGTGAGCATGTCTGGTTGGAGATAATAGTTTGTGCATCTGTCTTTGTATAATTGTAGTTTTGTGACCACAGTCAGTACACGGTGCTGGTGTTCTGTGTTTGATGAGGCCTGTTGCTGGTAGATTTTGTGCAGCTGTCAGGCAGCGCTCTTGTTTGCTGTTTACTCAGATGTGGGCCGGTGGTGTCATCTGCAGCATGACTGAAATATGCTTTGTCTGGCGAGAGGATTCAAAGATACCATGTTTGCTAAAAACCAACAGCAGAATTAGTTGGTAGCTCTTTCCTGAGCAAACAGATTTATGCACAATACTTTTTTAATAACATGCACAATTTATTTTATGAGAGTAAAATGTACCCTCCTTTTTCAGTTGACATGCCTCTTCCGAGCACAACACTGATTTTTAAGCTCTTCCTTACACTGACAAACATAATGTTGTCTATTTTTTGTGAATGAAAATGCTTTTAGGTTTTTTTTTAATGAATCAATTACCAGTGTATTCACTGCTGCCCACCACTGAAAAGTGCACATCTGCTGTATTTTGCAGCCATTTAATTTTGGAAACCACCTTAATTTAATGTTATGTAACTTCCAGAAGAAGCTAAAGTGTGAGTCAGCTTTACTGCGCTGAACTACATTAGCTGCATTATATATACTGCATTCAATTAGCTAATTACCCCACTTATCGCAGCACTGCAAGGACAGCTGATATGTTGTGTACCTTGCAAGAGAGGTATCTGAAAAACCTCAAAGAGATAGTATGATAAGTATGAAAAGAATCTTGAGCATTACATTTAATTATTGCATATTATTACAGGTGTTATGTAACCTGCTGCTATTCTGCTTTAGTCTCTCTTTCTCTGTAAACAGGTGGATGTGTACAACAAAAGCATAAATGCGCTAATCAAAGAGAGAAGAGCTGCTCTTCTGAAGCCCTTTAATTGCTTGTAATATTTGAATATGCTCTGTATTAATTTTCCTCTTCTTCCTTAATTTGAAAGAGAAAAGAAAATTGAGAGTTTTAGCAACCTGGGGTGAATTAACACTATGATTAAAAATCTTTTTTTGATATTTTTACAGGCTGATATAGAACACTGAATGGGCCTTCAAAGCACAGCGCCAGGGGCCCCCTTGGCTTTTATCAGCATAATGTCACTCAAATTAACACACACCGACCAGAAGGAGACTCAAAATTATCACAAAGAAACATACACATCTACAAAGAGACAAAATAAGACCAAAAAGATACAGATAACAACTACGAGGAGACACAAAGCAACCACAAAGATTCAAAATTACTACAAAGAGACAGAAAACAACAACAAAGAGACACAAAATGACCACAAAGAGACAAAATTCCAAAAAAAGAGATGTAAACCCACTTTGAGACACAAAGCAACTATAAAGAGATTCAAAATGATTACAAAGAGAGGCATTACGACTACAAAAAGATGCAAAACAACAACAAATAGAGGTTAAAGAACTAAAACATTTGTGTGTCTTGCTCCTATTGAGAGGAGGTGATGGGGCCCTCTGCATCTCTGCGCACAGGGGCCCATTGTCTGATAATACGGCCGTGGATATCAGTATATTTTAGGTCTAATGTTGTGAATGAAGGCTCCTGTGTAGGCCTTCATGATGGCCTCTTGAAATCTGTATTTTAAAATCCTTTCTATGGCTCTGAATAGATTCTACAATTTATAAATGTCTTATATAATGATCCCCCTATTACGCTGTAGGTGGTGACTGACAGCTGTGAACATCTGAACATCCTTTAAGATTTGTATTTGTATGTATTTTTCCCATTTTTAGATGCCTTTGTTTTCATGTAGACATTCATTGTTTCCTTTATCGACTAAAAGCTGCCTGCTATCTTTTGTCATGTTGTATATGACACACAAACTGTAATGCCAAAAATATGTTCTAAAAGATCCTTACAACCTACACTCCACTCCACACATATTGACAAAGCAGGAAGTAAAAATAACCTTTTTCGGTTCGCTGAAGAATCACTGAAGACAGCTTTCATTTTGCAAGATGTGTGCCTGAGGGGGCTGAAAACTATGATTATGAAACTGATTTAGGGGCTCAGTAGAGTTTAGGAAATGAAATGATGTTTAGTCGAAGCTTCTCCTTCATGTTATACCATCCGTTTGTCTCCACTGTGCACTGACTGTTGAACAGTAATATATGGAAAATTACAATTTCTAGTAGTTATATAAAGTTTAAGGGACCTAAACTACAAAAATATCTATGATTTAGTTTTTAATTAAAAATTCTTGAGTCGTTAAATGTTTGACAGTGACTCAAATATTGCACAAACCACAACTATACGATATATCGAACTATAAAATCCATAGTCATTTTCAACTGTAATAAAGTTACTGTACATCAAGCCGACGCAATGTGCATATCCACTCTATTGATATGTGAAGAGTGATTAATGTCACTGCCCACTTCATTGCGAGCCAATGAATCACAATATAACACTGCAATCTTGATAAGAGCCACCGAGAGAGAATCAATAAGAGCAAAGCAGCAAAAGTATGTCTTGGGAGTCGGGGCGATACTGATGAAAATGGAGGCATTTTCTCTCATCCATCAACTTGGTTACTAATCAGCGCAGTTCTCCAATCAGCAATGAAATCAAGAGCATGCAGAAGCGAAAGTCATAAATACTTTATGCAGCTCAACTATTCTTTGGTGGAGAGGTGGACACATTTCGCCTGGTTTACCGCTGTGTACTTCAGTGTGAGCTCTCCAAATACACACACACACACACACACACACACACACACACACACAGAGTTAGCAGCTTGCTGTGTTGTCACATGAAGTCAGATCGGCGGAGAGAAGCTGTCAGCAGAAGCAAAAGTATTATTAGCTCTGACCTTTCATGGTAAAATCTTCAGGTAAAACACAAATGTGTTCTGCCAGTGTTTGGACGACTGCCAATACCCCGTCTCCTGGAGTTTATTATAATATCGCTGCGATTCCTCCACAGCTATATGCGAAAAGGGAATACGAAGTTAATATGTGAGGTTAATAGAGGCCACTCTGTCCTTGCACACATGGATTACAGCCAGGGCTGCGACTAAGGATTCTTTTCATTGTCGATCAATCTACCAGCTACTTTCTTCAGTTTAGTTGCAGCTTTGCTCATCTGAGAAGGGACAGTTTAAATTAATAAATGCACATAGTATAAAAATGCCAGAATTAGCCAAGAGGCTATTTTTCCCCAGCCAAGGTGTTGCAGAAGGCTTTCTAAAATACATCAAAGCAAAAACAAGAAAAAACAGAGGGCATACCTTTTAAAAGGCTTCCTAAAATACATCAAAGCAAAAAACAAGAGCAGGACATGTAGTTTAAAGACTGGGAAGAGAAAGCAGTAGAAGCTGTAGCGACATAGATACACCTAGAACGACAGTGAAAACAAATAGGTCATATCGAATCAATAGCAGCAGCAAAATGAGAGTTTAGTGCTGACACGTGTACATATCAATCATCTATCATTTTAATAGATACAGTCTGTGTTAGGGGGCATGGTGAGGTCATAGTAGGCGAGGGGGAAAACACTCCTTTAAATCCTGTAAATGCTGGGAGAGCACATTTTTTAACCTTACATAAGAGAGATTATTATATTAAGTGTAGATATGATTAAATAAATTCACCATAGTATCCCTACAGCCATTAACACCATGGTGTAAAAGCAGGTTTTAGTGAATTCCACAGTATAGCAGCATTAATGTTACTCAACACCACGTTTTAACGTCGTGCTATAATGTTATCAGGCAGGGATTTGTAGCTTCAAGAACTACAGGTCTTTGGAGACTCAACTTTTTTTTTTTACCAGTGGCTGAGCAATGTAACACTGTGTGGATAAATCATTAGATCCTTTTTTTAAAAACCAGAAACAGCCTCAAAATCACCATCGGAAACCCGCCAGACTCCATTTAAATAAACAATAATTTAAGTATGTATAGAGCCAGCATATTTTCATATCTACCTGTGTGAGTTACGGGTATATTTCAAGTTAACCAGAGTTGGTGATTGTTGGAACAGTGGAAAGACAAACCGAGACACATTCTGTGAGTTTAATTTTGCTTCTGTTGACTTTGAATTAAGTGTTTTTTTATGATGATAAAATTACTGTTTTTTCTAAATGGAGTCTGGTGGGTTTGACAATAGCAATCTTGTGGCTGTTTCTGGTTAAACAAAAGGGCTCTCACTCTTTGACAAAACGATAAATATCTGAAGGGATCCTTTCAGTGACATTGTCAGACACTTAAAATAACAATCCGAGCATGTCATTGGCAAAAACAAGCACTTTTAGTGGATGTAAATTGATGATGTGAACATGCCCCAAGTGGTTACAGCCTGGCCGCTGCTAAAAAACAGTTGTTTCTATGAGTCACTGAAACACAAAAACATGGGAAAGTAGGATTCAGGTTGAAAAATATCCATTACATTTAGATTTTTAAGTTTATCTGACGTGCAGAGAGCCAAACAGCAACTCTTCATTATGGTTGCAAATGCTTTGTTTTATCCCTTGGCTTAAAAGGTTGTGATGTTTTGTGGGCATTCCCATAAATACTCACTGTATCTGTTGGTTGCTGAAAGATGTGTAAGTGTTTACATCTCTAATATGAATTTATATTCCACTCTATTGAACTTCTGACAGACCAGGGAGACTGGCTCAAGGCACTTTTTCTGCAACAGAATAATGCAGTCTCTTCTAATAGACCCCCTAGTGACACGTTTAGTATTTGTTTTTCTGTTGATATAGGCCCTACAAGTGGTGGTGGAGCTAAGTCATGGGTGACTTTGTATCTTCCTCTATACATGTCAGAGAATAGGAAAAAATTCCAATGATAATTTCCCAGATCAATTGCTTGTTTCATTCTCCAGAACCTAAAGATCTTTAGTTAAATCCATCAAATCCTCACTTCTGAGAGGCTGGAAGCTTTTGTTTGACGAATTACTGAAATAATTGATCAATTTTCACAATAGTTGCTGATTAATTGCTCCATCTCTGATTACAGCTCCTCAGCAAAATTCGATGAAACAGATCTATTTCGTTGGCACAGCAAAGTCTTGTTGCTTTCAGTTGCTAGTAATGCTGTTGCTATGTACTGGTGTTTGGTTGTGTTTGAGAAAGCAACAGTGACCTCAGGTCTAGTGGTGTAAGTGCTAGCTTTGCCCTAAAACATTTCAGTCAGCTTGGTTCAAGTCTGCTTTTGTACCTTTTCTCAAAAGCCCAGCAGCCATTCAAGAGAAAACATCTCGGCACATACCTCCGTGTATTCCACATTATTCACACTGCTTTCCTGGTTTCCCCTGTTGCTGAATTGATTGTAGCTCATCAGTCAACACGCCTACACGTGAGCCTGAGCATGTATACACACTTTTTTTCATCTGTTTATTCTAATTAAAATTATTATCCTTAATAGGACTCATGCTTAGAATATCATAGTATGTGTTTGTAAGAGAAAGAAAAATAAAAGTCTAATCTTAATCTGTGCATGTATACATTTTAATGGACATCATGGGGAAAGGCAATGCAAAGTAAAAACTGTGTGCTGCTTTTATCCCGACCCTCTCACTTTCATGTATGGACAAGAAACCAAGGACGACTGTATCTACTTCAGCTTCTGAGTGTCTCCATAGACCAGACTGATTTGCATACTGGTGTTAATATTAACATGTCTTGCCTCAGGATGTTCCTTGAACAACGTGGTCTATTAAAACATAGCAGAGATGGTCCACCGAGTTCTCCTTAATCTCACATCTACAGTATCTATGCAAAGATGAATAAACCTGAAACCTTGAAGCAGAAGCACAAGTATTGATCCCTGATGCTGTTGATATGCTGTTAAGTGCATCTTTTATGTTTGGACATTAAGTGGTATACCATCCTGAGACTCACTCTTCCACAGTTATCGTGAATTGGATGGAGTAGGAGCGGCCTTTTGGTGAAATGATTTGTGAGGCTTCGAGTTCTTGGCAGTAATGGAGAGGTCATGTCAGTGTCAGCTTATGTATTTGTATTTATACAGCTATGCACCTTTATAAATCATTCTTATTAGATCCAAAAAGCAGTTTCACTTTGGGTCTGATGGAGATATCTTATGTTACGTGGTCTGCGTTTTCTGAACTTTGCTAACGGGGGAGTTGGAGTAGTACGACGGACACGCAGATGGTGTTGAGATTGCCTCTAAGGCACATGATAGGTGGTACTTTTCCACCTCACTCCCACGCCAAAGTCTGTCACTTGCAATGTGCAGCTGAACGCACGCAGACACACACTGGTTACCAGCAGGTCCTTGTGCTTGTTTGATATACACAACAGCTTGAACTGTAGATTGAAAGCAGTTGTCAGAGGGATAATTTTGTCAGTCTATTGACGGTCAGGTCACTGACTCTGTAACCATGTGTGAAATCGATCCAAGGACATGTAGACCAGAATGAGGCTCGAAAGTGAAACAAAGGACATGAAAAAAAACCCATCACATATGTCCAACACAACATGTTTTGATAAAAGATAGAGATTGTTGAGTGATAATAAATCATATAATTTAAAAAAAAAAAAAAATCATTTAATTCTTCTCCAGCAAATCTGCCCAAGGGTCCCCCCCCCTCTTAATTTTCCTTTTATATTACTTATTACAAGAAAGTACAGCTATACAGTATACTATAAAAAAATATGCAATAAATGAAAGCTATGACCACTAAAAACATAAATGACTGACCCACTTGTATTTTCTAGTTATCCACTTTTTAATACACTTGGCTATGCATGGTTGCCTGTCATAGCATAGCAATTATTTTTTAGATTTCTGTGTTTTATCAATACATGTGAGGGCAATGCTAAACTGCTGATGTTTGACAGGTTTAATATACTGTTTACCATCTTAGTTTAGCATGTTTAGCAGGTTCAATATACTGTTCACCATCTTAGTTTAACATTTTTAGCAGGTTTAGCAGGTTTAGCATGTTTAGCGTGTTTAGCAGGTTTAACATACTGTTCACCATCTTGGTTTAGCGTGTTCAGCAGGTTTAATATACTGTTCACCATCTTAGCTTTGCATTTTTAGCAGGTTTAGCATGTTTAGCAGGTTTAACATACAGTTCACCATCTTAGTTTAGCATGTTTGGCAGGTTCAATATACCGTTCACCATCTTGGTTTAGCATTTTTAGCAGGTTTAGCATGTTTAGCAGGTTTAACATACTGTTCACCATCTTAGTTTAGCGTGTTTAGCAGGTTTAATATACTGTTCACCATTTTAGTTTAGCATTTTTAGCAGGTTTAGCATGTTTAGCGTGTTAAGCAGGTTTAACATACTATTCACCATCTCAGTTTAGTGTGTTATAGCAGGTTAGCGTGTTTGGCAAGTTTAATATACTGTTCACCATCTTAGTTTAGCATGGTTAGCAGATTTAATATACTGTTCACCATCTTAATTAGCGTGTTGGCATGCTAACATTTACTAATTAGCATTAAACACAAGGTAAAGCTGAGGCTGATGGGAATGTCATAAGTTTTGTGATTTGTGGTTAGAACCCAAAGTATTTGACAAATCAAAGATTTGACCTGATGAAGATCACTGATTTGAAGTAAAGTGCTCACCAAAGTTATTACAATTCATCCTTAGGGAGTAAATAAATAAATAAAAAAATAAAAATAGTGGCAATCCTTTTAGTAGTTGCGGAAACGTTTCCCTCAAAACCACAAATGTGGCCCTTAATGGTGGAGCTAGATGAACAGAGGCTCATCAGAGTTAATACGATTTATCCTCTGGGGACTACTAATGTTGTGCGAATCCAAGAATAAGATGTTGTGACGTTTCACTGGATAAAAACTAGCTGCTCTTTATATATAGTGTTATGTCAATCCGTCAAATAGTTGCTGAGATATTTCAGTCTGGACCGAAATCGTGGACTGATTGGCAAATCAACAGACCAGCAATGCCATCCCTGGAGCAAAGCAGTTAACATGGCTAAAAAGAGGTTGTACCTCTTGATTTACTGTCTTTTCTTCCCTACTGCAGCTGTTATGAATCATTTCTTCCCTGTACACTTTTTGACATTGAAATCTGACAGGCCTTGTCACCTCTCTTGTTTGTGATATTCATGGACAGGATATCAAAGCGCAGCTGAGGCCTGGAGTTTGCAGTCGGGTTATATTAGGGCGGCGTCTCCTCTATTTGCTGATGATGTTGTCCTTTTGGCTTCAGTGGACCGTGACCTACAATGTCCACTGGAGCAGTTTGCAGCTCAGTTTGATGCAGTCGGGTGGGTGGATTGCTCACTTCAGGTTTGGGAGGGGGGAGTATCCAAGTGAAACAATTCAGGTACCTTGGGGTTTTATTCATGAGCGATGGTAAAAAGGATTGTAAGATTGACCACCGTTTAGGGGCACTGGCTGCAGTAACGCAGGCTTTGTATCAGGCTGTAAGTAGTAGGGACAGACCTGTGCTATAAAGCAAAGCTCCCAATTTAAAAGTCAATCTTAGTTCCCACTTTCACCTGCAGTCACAATATCTGGGTAGTGATTGAAAGAATGAGATTGTGGATACAATCAGCGGAGATGAGGTTTCTGGTTTCGCTCCATGTGATATAATGAGGAGCTCAGAGATTTGGAAGGAACTTGTTATTGAGCTGCAGCTCCTTCGCATTGAGAACAGCCAGTTGATGTGGTTTGGGCACTTAATAGGGATGCCTCCAGGCTGCCTACCTTTAGAGGTGCTCAGAGCATGACTGTTAAAAAAGGGATGCAAAGGTAGATTAAGAAAACACTACAGGGATTACATGTCCCAGCTGGCCTGGGAGTGCTTAGCGTTCCCCCAGGAGGGGAACGTGGAAGCTTCTGGGGAAAAATATGTTTGGCCTGCTCTGCTCACCCAGAATAAGTAATTCAAAAATGGCTGGATATTATTGTCTGCTTGTTTTGACATATTTTGCATCCTGGCTTTAACGCTGAGGTGTCCTCTGTTTGCCCTTGCTTCCACAGATAACCAAGCAGCAGCTTCAGCAGACCAAGGACCGTTTCCAGGCCTTCCTCAACGGAGACACACAGATTGTGGCTGATGAGGCATTCATCAACGCTGTGCAGAGCTACAATGAGGTACCAACACATACACATCCTAACCAAAGCAGCATAATCACAGGCAGAACCATTTTGTTATCTGAGCGCAAGGACTTGATACTTTCAAACGAATCACTGAATGTGAAATACATCATTCATATCTGTGTGCATTTTTGGAAATGTAAAAATTACAGCTGAATATATCTATTAATGTCTGTCATAAATGTCTACATGTAATACAGTATTTGTTGCTGTAGATGCACAGTATCCTCTGGATCGCTTCTGCAGCAGATTTAAAACCAGAAATGACGAGCTTTCAGTCTAAAAAGTGAAAGAAAAATAAGGCACCACACAGTCCTCCTGCTATTCCATGTCAAAATGCTTGTATTGAGACGGCTGAGTGGTAAAATGGTGGCTGAAGCTTTTCACTGCACAGATTATGAGTCAGAGCATGTGGCTGACACAGCCATCTTTTCCAACCTCACTTTTCAATCCGCAGATGAAAAAGTCATTATTACCATGCATACAGTACAAAAGGCAGTGCAGATAGTGGGATACATTCAAGGCCAAATCTGTGATGGAAAGGCAAGCATAGCCATTATGAGAAAGTATGAGGTGGGAGCCATCAGGAAAAACATATACAGATTTGCACGGAGGTTAATTAAATGATGACCTGTATGTGTCAGCTAACCAGGGATTGTATTTATTTTGTGATATATTTAATGTTAATGTGAAATACATTATAATTTAAAGCTTAAAGGAGCTCTTTGTGGCATTCAGAACATTAATACAGCAGCTGACAACTATTTTTCTATAAAGATATAGTGGAGTAATAGCGTCCTGAGCAGAGAATGAAGTTATCGTCCGCGTCCTGTGTGTGTGTGTTGGGTCCGAGTTTCTCTGTTCATTGTTATAGTAGACGGTTTGGCCGCACCTGCAAGTTAGCACAAGTGTGTACCCAACTTGCCAGCTAAATGCTACTACTTTTACTGCACCTACCTTCTGGTTGCCCCCTCCAGGTTAGCAATGTTAGCTCTGTCAGCTCTGCTCTGTTGCCATTATTCATGGAGTTAGCTTAGCTGCTAGCTGCTGCCTCATCCACCTCCATGTTGAGAACCGTTTGAATCGGCATTCAGTCCCATGATAGATGACTCTGCAGTAGTCATGCGTATTTATTGGCTCCAACTCCAGCTCCGATTGGCTCTGGCTCCAACTGGCCCCTTTGTCAGCGCGATGGAAAGAGGGGCCGCTACAAAATACCATCCGTCTCCGCCCAAGCAGCACTCAATAATCAACTATTATTGGAGACTGGACAAGTAACAGATTTTCAGTGGCCTCCATAGTGCTTTCTACTGTTTACAAACCTGTTTTCCGGCCTGTCCGTGACACTGAATGTGACACACCAGTACAAAAAACAGAAAAGCATAATTGTCTATGTAGAACTGTATACACATTCTGATCTACTGGCAACGAAATCTATCACCTCTTGTTAATGGGTCTAAAAAACCTGCATACACATGCTAATATTGGTAGAAAAACAGATATGCTCTAAATGTTACATACGGCTCCTTTAATACTTAACCTGACAACGATTAAGAGTCTTTTAAATGTATTTAGTCATGTGTTTCAACCTGTGATTGTGGCTTTCAGGACAATTGGGCTATGTCTTGATGTGTTATTGTAATGATAGTTATGATTTTTTCATATTTGCACTGTGTAAATATAATGTGCACGTACAGAGTAAAAGAATATGTTATTTAGCACCTTGTCGGCAATATGTGGATCTTTTCTCACTTTATCTTGAAGAAAAATAGACAATTAATTTCAAAATATGCAAATTTTCTCGTCCACTTAAAGTGGCATCCTTATTGAAACAGCAAGGGCCTCTATTATTAGCTGAATTGTAATCGCAGGTTGCTTTGTGTGCCGTCTTTAGCAAAAAACAAATCCTAAATGTTGTGTCTGCAAATGGGAAACCAACATCTTGTTATTTCAATCCACAAACCCTTGTTATCCACCGATACATGCAGCAAATGACAAGGCTAATGTACCACAGTGCTGTAATGTTTCAGTACAGTAGTCGCTGTTTTTCAGCCATAATGGATGCTAAGAACAAAATATAACTGTCAGAGTGACAAAGCAGTCAGCTCTGATGGCTACGTCGCTTGATGCTGTGACAATATAGCCTCGCCTGTCTCTGTCCCTGTTAGGCTGTCATTAGCAGGAGACAGAATGCAGCTTTGGCCCTGTTGAGTCACAGCTTTACATATATGCCTCTGATTTGTCAGTTCAGAATTAACAAGAACAGTTTCCCTTTGCTGACGAAGACAGACATTTAGTGTTCGAGACAGGATGTGACAGAGAAGCTCTTCTATGCCGTGCACTCTACTATAAATTATTACTGATCATCTGAAATAAAACAGTTTCTTTTTATGGATCTCTATCTCTTACATAATGCAGTTAGTGACACTGGTCTCTCACAATGTAGGTGTTCCTGAAGAGTGATCGCGTGGCTAAGATGGTCCAGAGCGGCGGCTTCTCGGCCAATGATTTCAGGGAAGTGTTCAAGAGGCACATCGAGAAGCGTGTGCGCAGCCTTCCGGAGATCGACGGTCTGAGCAAGGAGACGGTGCTCAGCTCCTGGATGGCCAAGTTTGACACCATCTACCGTGGCGACGAGGATCCACGGAAGGCGCAGCAACGCATGACCGCCAGCGCGGCCTCCGAGCTGATCCTCAGCAAGGACCAGCTGTACGAGATGTTCCAGAATATCCTCGGCATCAAGAAGTTTGAGCACCAGCTGCTTTATCAAGCCTGTCAGGTAAGATCTTCAGCTCACACGTGACACGTCTCAGAAAGTTTTCACACTTGGCCCAAATATCTGAGTGTGTGAACGTGTGGGTGGAGGCACCATCATAATCACTACTTTTACCCATATAAGATCGTTCTAAACTGTAGATCAATTACAGCACTGGATTCCAACCTTTTCCTTAAGAGACCACTTTTTAATCATTGAGTAAACTGACGACTGACTAAGTGACCTTTTGTGGCTGTTTCGTAATGCATAACAATAACACTACAGAACAACTAACAAACTGTACAATCAACCCAAATAGTGAACAATCACTGCTGTAAGTTTGTGTAAAACAAGCAATTTGGATGAATTTGAGCAGATTATTTCCTGTGAATACTGCCTCACTTGAGTTTTCGTGGTATTTTTAGAAGCGTTTTTTACCATTGTCTGTCTATATTACATATATATTTTATTTCTAACAATTACACATACTTAATAGACTTCTCTTTTGACAAATTGAGTTTTCTACTCCTTGGTGCTTGGTCATTTTTCCATTAGCTCTTTGGTTGTTTTAACTGCTACTTTTCTAACGCAGGATGAGGCTGTTTTGCAGAGAGTGAATGCTTTTTTTTATACTTATTTTTTATAGATTTATATGTGTTATAAAATGAAATACTTTTAAATTCTTTGTGTCCTTATATTTAGGAAATAAATCCAGAGTGAAGGCTTTGTGACTATAGCTTTTGTTCAGATCTTTACTGTGCCCTTCTCCTGTGACTTTTTTTTTTTTCAATTTTATATCTTTAATAATAATCTAAACTTGAAAAATAACTATTTTGTTTAGTTTTCTCAGTTATAAATGAGATTCTGAGATATAGGTTCACTGCATATATTTCTTTTTTTTTTTTTTTTTACTTTTCGTACACCTTAAAATCAAGAAGGCCTCCCAAATCCCTGCAAAGCTTTGGTGACCCCTAATGGGGGCCCGGACCCCCAGGTTGGGAACCAGTGAATTACAGAATACATCATGAATGTCCAGTGTTGTAAATATTTGCTTTCTTATTATTACAGTTATATAGTTACATGTAGTTACAGACCAGGACATTGTCTTTCTTCCTACAATAGTAGTGGTAATGATCTTATTGAAGTGGATGGATTAAAGAGCTGAACACATTTGGTCGATTAATAACTTAGCTGTTCAACAGATAATTAATCTGCAACAGTTCTGACAGTGATTTAGTCATTTATGTCTTTTAATCAAGAAAAATATGTCAAATATTTAGCTGGCTCCTTCTTTGAAATGAGGATGTGCTGCTTTTCTCTTTTTTTACATCATTGTAACTTGAATATCTTGATCTTTATATGAGTTTTGGACTGTTTGACAGAAAAAAATACAAGTACTTTAAAGGCATCACTGTGGCCTGTCCGAACTTGTGATGGGCATGCAGGTGTTAAACTCAAGTTAACCCCAGACCAACATTTGAGTTGAACCTAAAATCTCTTTTTGGGCCACCTGGTTCTTCCAAAAAACACCTGACAATGGACTGAAAAAACTTGTGTGTGAAAACCCAATATTCTGGTCTGTCTAAATAAAACAACTGTGTGACATCACGATTATGGAAATAGAATCACCAGATTAGCAAAATACATTGAAATAATCCATGAAATGTGATGTTTAATCAGACAACTGCTGAACTATAATCCCCCCTTTTATCATTTCATTTAGTTTAAAGATGTACCCCAAAGGATTTCCCCAAAAAGCAACAGATAGACTCATACAGAAGTAATCCCTCTCAGCAATCACTTATGACCTACTAGAAGTGTTTGGCGACGTATTTATCTGCAGAGGCTCTTCCCTCTGCCTGTATTTTCTGATTTTTATTTTTTCAATTTTCTGAGTTAGGGATGTTTGTGGATGTGTATCCCCACATCGCTCTGGTGAGGTCGGGGCTTTTTCAAAAAGGCAGTGACCAGGTGTTAGACTGTAAGCAGCAGGCACACAGCGCTAAAAAAGGCAAATATAGCGAGGGGACCAAAGGAGATTGAATCAAGGGTTGGCTTTTACTTTGATTGATGAGCATTTTTACAAACAGTAACCAAAATCCTGCACACCTAATGACTATATTAATAATGATAATGGTTGTAGGTGTGTGTTTATTCATTGGTATTTGCCTGAGACAACATGCCATTGTTGTGGCGTTCAATGGACATATTTTAAAACTAAATATGTCCCCTCAAGATATATCTCCTGACACCAGGCCAGCAGTACTTCATTGGAGGGGAGATATGTAAAGATTGCAGGTAGATAATAGTGGACACTGGGGACTCATGTCAGACATAACTCGCCTTCCCTTGCTGTCTTTACTGCTTTACTGCTCTCTATGGGAAAGCCCAAAGCAGCACTAATGTATTCTTTCTTCAGGAGGTTGATTAAAAGTCTTATCACGACAGGATTTGGAGGAGGGCCCCGACACATTTACATCTGCTCATCATTTACTGCATTAAAAAAAGAACCAACCTCTTAATTTCGTTTAGATGTAATGGACCCTCCTCTTGGAAGCCAACGCGCTTTAAAATGCTGAATTTCTTTGGACCAGGTGTCATCCTCCTTTCAACAGTTGCTTAGGTATAAATCTGCGCAGATGGCATGAGGTGCTGTTAAACAAATTAGATTGTTCAGTATTCTTCAAATGTCTCCGTCGGCAAAGATCAATACGGGCTCTGTTGTGCAGAGTGTTCATTTGTTAGATGCTTCTAATGCTGAGGTGCAATACATTGCCATAGCCTCCAAATCCACTGTGCATTTTTCTTCCCAAGTCTTTGAAGATGCTTAACCTAGTTTTTCTTAATGTGCTGGCAGCAGAGCTGTTTGTATCTGGTCAGGAATCTGCATGCAGAACATAATGCCATTTCCCTGAACAGATCCCAATCTGAACAATACAGAGCTATAGAACATCCAACAGTACACCAACATGAAGGCATATATGCTGCAGAGATGTGTGAGCGAGTGCTGCTTCATAGTGTTGTGTAGCACTGACAGTTATAGGGAGGTAAACATGGCACATGGATTCAGGTCACTGATGTGGACAGGGAAAGATCTGGACTGATCATTCATGTATGTGTGAACAAATAGTGCAAAATTTGCATTAGAGAGTCTAAATTTGTGTTTTTATCCCCGCTGCTCTCAGAGTCCTCTCCCTCTCGTTTCGTTTGCTGCTCTAATGAATACATCAGACTGCACTGATGTTGACTTTGAACATCTCGTCAGTAAGCAACCAGCAGCCATATATTGGCCTCGACTAAATGATAAAGTCCTCACTAAAAAGGAGACACAGCAATCCAGTCAGCATGGGCTCAGGGCTGCTGGGATTTGATGAAAGGTTTTCATGGATTGGCTGGGATTCAGAGGCCATCATTTTTTTAACTGCTATCTCTTGGGATTTATTTTTTTTTATTTTTTATTTTTTGCAGTTACATCCAAATAGTAAAAAGGAAGCACTGGTCTATTTCTGTCTCATGCTGAAGCAAGAGCAGCCCCTGGAAATGACTAACAGACTGATTAGACTGGTACGGCCGGCGGCTGTGCCAGCCAGACTCTGAGCATGCTCGACTCCCTGATGGCTGCACGGCTATTTAGCTGTGGTGACACCAAGCATGACCAAACAACTGTAAGAAAATGTGTTTGGTGTCTACGTTGCACAGCAGCTTTGTAAACCATAATTGGTAAACTATATTAATACAGCCGTCTCCTTACTTTTAATGTTGCCTATACTAACATTTCCCAATTGACATTTTTGTGTGTTTTAAAACAGGCTGTGGTAAGATTCAGTTTTTATTCTTAGTTGGTATAGTCCTCTCACCAAAATAACTATACACAGATTTTGCTGAAAGTACAGCACACTCTGAACGCAGCACATCAGAGACTGAGTGACATTTACAATGTTCTGACAATAGTTTCTCAGCTGTTGTGTGCTCTGTAAGCAATGAAACACAAAGTGAAGAAAAACAAACAGTAACTTCAGTATATGAATTTCCCCAAAATGATCTTGTGGATGCTTTCCAGGAGGAAATGTTGATATGTTTTATTTTGTTTGATACTGTGGTTGCTTCAGATCATTCTCTTGCTCATTTTACAATAAAGTAAAGAGGCATTACATAGGCCTGCATTTCTTCAGTATAACATATTAATATAATTTGAAAATTATCACAACTGGCTTCACAAAAATGCACAATAACTACCATGTTTTGTGTATAAATATGTTTACTGCAGTTTTACAGTAGGCTGCTACTACTGCTGCCATACCCTCAATGCTGCATTACCGCTGTTTGGCCACTAGGGGGCAGAATAACTCTAACACAAGCTAACAGCTAAAAAAGCTGCTACCGTATTACCAGCTTGTTAGAGTTGACTTTAGCCAACAGCTTCCTACTTCAACATCCAGGAGACAGGGAGCGACATAAACATGAATTCAGAGTCGTGAGTCTGGCTGTCTGATGAATGTAAGTCTAACATTAACGCTTATTTTAGCCCTGGTTTGGCCTCGCTCTCCAACAAGTCCATGACACCTACCTTAGGTTCCACATCTGCACACGGTACGTTACTCCGTGATGCATTTAGACAGCGTTCTGTACGCAAACCGTAGGGATTATCACTAAACGCTATGGTTTTACCTGTTATGGAGCGGCGGGTTGCATCATCGATACATCCTTGTGTTGTCGCGGATGTCTACTATCAGTCCGGCATTACAAAACGTTTGCCAGCGGCGTGACCAACGTTAAAATCCAACATTTCCACAAGGCGCGCGCTGCTTCGTCTCGCTTTTCCCTTCTTCTTCGCTGGAGACGTTCGACTCAGACGTTGGCGTCACTCCAGGGTACGTCTTCAATTCCGGGCCGACTGTAAACCTCATAATACTACACGTAATAACTTACCTGTTAAACGTGGAGCTGGGTAACAGGTAAAATTAACATATAAATATATATTTTTCATCATAAGTTTTTTCATTGGGAACACTGCGCGACCAACTAACATAACTTAGAGAGTGATGAGGTCGTTGTTCTCTAGCTAACGTTAGCTAGCAAGTTGCTAGCTTTGCCTGTGGTGGATTTATTAGCTTGTTTGGTTGATCAGAGTGTCTCAAAGGGTGTCTACAGGTCCTTAAAAAGTCTTAACATGTCTAAAATTTAATGTCACAACAATGAAGTCTTAAAAGTCATTAGTCATAGTCTTTAATATGAGTTTGTGAGGTCTTAACTACTACAAACAATTGATATGATTTCATTTATTCATTTTTTAAATTTATTTTGTGAAAATGAGTGAAGCCTGTCTTTGTAAAAGTCCACATTTCTAATGTTACATATCTTTAAGGAACTATAACACAGACATTTTACTTCATACTTGCACGTAAGTGATGGAAAAATATAGATTGACTTAACTCTAACTCTAATTCTATTCCTACATAACACTTACCTCTGCACAAGACCACATATATACTGCTTGCCTGCAATGCTTAAAAAAAATCTTTCCTCAATTTGGTTAAAAGGTGTCTTGAACGGCTCTTAAAAGCATTAAATTTACTTGTCAGATACCTGTAGACACCCTGGGCTCAGTCTAACAGTAAGTGAAACCAAAACAATAAGCTAAGACAAGCTAAAAAGCTGCATATAACTGCATTTATGGTGCAATTTCTCTGTGATTTTTTTCCCCCATTATGAGCTAGCCTTTTACATTCACAGCCATTTGTTTGGTGTTCATATCAAACATGATGATTAATACAGGTTTTATTTGCTTTTAGCTAAACTACCTGACTAAATAGGCTAATTGTTTTTTAGGGTATGAAATTGTTTTGACAGCTATATAAAATTATTATCAAATAATTTGCCAAATATATCCTCAATTAGCGGTCCAAAACCCAGTTATTCTCAGTCCTTTATCAGGCCTGACAAAGAAAAACAGCAAATCCTCAAAAAACAGTGAATGTTTGACATTTTGCTAAAATAAAATACAGAAATGATTATTAGAGCAATTGATTAGCCTAAATAATGTCATTTGACCACTTAATTAATTGTTTCAGCTGTATTAACGTTAACAGTGCTTACAGATCCTCATGCGGAGGTGTTTAAAACATTGATATTTATTCACACCAGTGGACTCTCACTAACTAAAACTATTCCCTAATCTCCAATGGCTGATTAAATTACAGAAGCCTGGGAGTGAAAGTGAGGCACAAGCACATCAGAATGAGACTTTTCCCCCCACTGAGCTGTAAATCATGGCCTGTGGGCCCCCCCCCCCAGACTGACAGACTATACTCAAATCAGCTTTGCCTCTTACAGGCTTTGAAGGAGACCCCTCCTCTTCCTCTTTAATTTGTCTTGTCAGCAACTGTTAGTTGGGAAATGAGGCCTGAGCTCTTCCTGGTTTAGCCTCTAGCTGATATAATTGCGTAATGGAGCCTCTTCACTGCACACGATTGGGAGAGGATGAAAGCATTTGCTATGCCTGCCCAGGCACCTCTAAGCTGAAAAAGCAGTGGTGCTGAAACGCAGGGTGAAGCTTGACTGCACCCGTGTGGTTTGGAATCTGGACAATGTTTATTATGAGGAAAAAAATAAAAAAGTTTGTCCTTGATAGAGATGTCCTAGCTGAGCTACACTACAAAAAATCTCCATCTTTTCAAGTGTCATCTGGAAAGCTGGTGAGAGTGAATAAAAACAGAAAAGTTGTGGGCTGTGAAACAAAACAGTGTCCTGTAGAGCTGGAGGGAACTGTACAGCCAGGTGATAATTTTCCCCTCTGAACGACCCCTTTCACATTACACATAGTAAAATAATCTAATATAAAATAAGCGATTAGCTCTGCTTTCAGCAAGATCAAAAGACAGAATAAACCAAATCTCTGCACCAGACTGAAGAAATATTTCTCTAAGTTGATTAAGATGTTAGAAGTTGAGATGGAGAATTATCTTCAGTGTCCACTCATTAGCACATTTCCTAATTAGCATGCCTTGTGTGTAGCTACAGTCACACAAAAGAGGCTTTCTTTCACACTGCGCACTTTTTTAACACACACATACACAGACACATAGTCACACACAGCAAGTCTAAATATAGACCAGCTGCTTCAACTCCTCCAGGTCCCATCCAGCTCCAATCTAGCCCTGTCCGCCCAGCCATTGTTCTCTGCAAGAAACCGCCCCTGGCTGGGTGTGCTATCTGCTGCTAATGTCCCAGCATCCACCTGGGAATCTGTCATCAGCTGTGTTGTTAACTACCCGCCTGCTTCTGCTCCATCACCTTTAACCTGCTGTCAGCTTGGCTAACACTGAGGCAGTGTCACCTTTATTTAGCTGCAGTGCTGCTGTCAGCTTCAGTAACATGGAGCGAAACTTACCTTTTAGCCAGTCTTATTTTATATGAGATTGCTTGTCCACCTATATCGAGCCTGTGGGCCATTGACAACAGTGACCTTTGAGTAGTTGTAGGCTTGATAAGATTGGGGTGCTGTGGGGCTCAGCAGGGGGTGGCTATTAGTTGACACGGACACTGACCTCCAGCTCTACTTCCTCCCACTGCCCCGACCATCTTTGCTTTTTACTGCTGTCAAGAGCGAGATGGGAGTAATAGAAGAAACCGGCCCCATCCCCCTTCACATTACATGCTTCAGAGTCGCTCCTCTCATGTTAGCCATTTTGCAGACGAGCTGCAATCTGCACATAGTCACAGTGACCAATATTATCTGCTGCTGCAGTGTCTACTTTTGCTGAGGTGTTGCAGTCTTGGGAATTTTCCTGGACATATGGATTTTGGGTCTGCTGTGTTTTGTGGGAGGGGGAGGCACACAGACGAGACAGTAAAAATGCAGCGTCAGACACCGACAAGCCAAGCTGCTGGATTTCCAGGCATGGCAGTGACAGTTCTTTTGGGATTGCACGAGTCAGATGTCGCTGGCACCGCAGTCCAATAGTGCCCAGAGCTCTTGAGTGTTTTGACAGGCAGCGCAGATTGCCAGCAGCAGCAGCAGCAGGGGGAAAGGAGCCATTCAGGAACAGCTCAGGCAGGAACGCAGTCAGTATCACTCACAGTTATGGTTGTGGGTGAATCTGTTTTTTTTTTGCTATTGGACATGGCAATGAAAAAAAACCCTCCTGTGTGTGAGACTTCTATCACAGGATGCTCACCACTGTTTAAGTGTCACTGCGTGGCAGAACAGCGCTGGGTACTACTGTGCTGCAAGTGCAGACATTCTGCTGCAGCTGGTGGCGAAGTCTGATTATGTGCTCTACTAAACAGGAACTCTGGGTTATGTAGCAGGGTGGCTGTTTAGTGGCCAGCGCTGGTAACACACTAGACTTGACGGTACACACTGACTGTCCTCCATTTAAGATGCCATCTGGCTGACATCATTTTTTAATGTGTGCATCAGTGAACAGAATCAATTGCAGAAGTGGGTAATGCAGGAAAAATCCATATCAGCAAAATATCTAGATTTAAGAAAGCAAAAGATTATAAAATTTGTATTCTTCTGTTTGCATGGTCAAGATGCCCATAATTCCTCGTCCCGTTTTTCTGTGTCACTCTTTCTTCTCATCCGTGTCCTGTGTGTTACTTGATCTCAGTCCGAGCTGTGCGGTGCTTCTTGGTTGCGCACCCCCCCCTCCCCTCCTGTTAACGGCTGCACCGTGACTTCAGCTCATTCTCTCTTAAAAAGGATTGCTGGAAGGGGCAGAGAATCAATATGGTAAAGCCTGAAAGACAAGGCCTGTTAATGTAATAGGAGTGGGTGAAATACCATAAGGCACAGAGAGGTCAGCTCTGGCACGCGTCCCAGCAGCAGGAGACTAGAGGAGTTTAGAGCACTGAATCACAAATAGATCAGGTGCTCAGTAGGAGAGTCCATGCGGCTCTGTGGAGATGATTCTGTTAGTCATAACTTCAGTATTTAATTCTTCTCAAGTATGTTGTGCTTTTGTTATCTACAGGTTGCTTAGTCAGGCAGGTGATCGGGTATGTGGCTTACAGATCACCATACAAATACAATGTGACATTACCATCATTTTAAAAATAGTTTTGCCAAAATACAGTGTTTACTCTTAGTGGAAAAGGAATTTACAAGAGAAATATAGATGAAAAACAAAACCTATAATGATGCTTTTTATTGAAAAATGAAGATTCAACATTTTTATGCCTCCGTGCGAGCAATACCCATGGGCGGAGGCGTTAAGTTTTCGGGTTGTCCATCCGTACATCCTTCCATACGTCTGTCCTGTTCTCATGTACACCTCAAGGGAATTTCTTCAAATTGGGCACAAACGTCCATTTAGACTCAATGATGAACTGATTATATTTTGGCACCAAAGGTCAAGGTCTCTGTGACCTGGTCCCTCCCATTCTAGTGAACACGATAACACACAAATGTCTAATACAATAAATAAATTAAATCCAAAAGGTCGACTTCACTGTGACATCAGAATGTTCTGCAAAAACACTTTTCTGTTCATTATTCAACATCATAACTCAGGAACAGAAGGGGAGACATTTGGTCAGATGCTGAATTGGTGACAGTAATCTTGGGTGTCCATCTTGAAACTGTGCTGATTATATAGATCTTCTGTGCAGGCAGGTTGAAAATGTGTGTGAAGCATCCATGTTTTAGAATTTGTAGCTTCTTTGCAGTGACATCCATACTTGAAACATTGCCAACTGTTATGCCGACACATGAGTCTGGAAAGACATGGATGTAAACTGTAACTGCAACTTGACTGGTTTGCGGAGGCATACAACCACATTGCTCTAATTCTAGTTTACCGTTTGTACTGGTTAATCAAAATTGTATTTTGTATCGTCGGGTCTACAAGTGAAGCCAGATGTGCCTTAAACCTGTGTTCTTTCTAATGGCCAGCAGGGGGAGACTCCACTGGTTGCAAAAATAATTGTATAGAAGTCATTGAGAAAATGACCATACTTTCACTTGATTTATTTCCTCAGTCAACATTTTCCTAACAAGTTTAAAGTCTCTATGGCTAGTTTTAAGTCTTCTTCAATACAGTGTGATGCTCATTTTGTCATTCATAGCCCCATATAGAGTAAATTGATGATAAAGCAGGGTATGCTTTAGGGCGTGGCAACCTTGTGATTGCCAAGTCACTAACACGGCAGTGTCCTCCGGTTCTCAGTCAGATCCACCTCTTGCTCCTCCACAGCTCCACCCTCTCTTCCAAATATGTTCACTTCCGGCTTCAAAATACCAAGATGGGTGATATCACGATAGCTACACCCATTATTTTTATACAGTCAATGAGTGAAACTCTCACTGGTCTGCACCTTGTAAGGATGAGCAATATGGACTAAAAATAAAATCTCACACCACACCCTATTTATGATTTTAATTAATTTTAACCGGACATCCAGGCACCATATCTTTGGCAATATGAAACACCACTGCATCAGTAATGGCCAGTGGGACCCCTCCTTCTCATATGGGGTACAGTAGGATTCTGCCAATGTCACCTGTTTTTTTTTAGCAAGCATTAAAGGGCTGTCGCTGTTTTGTGCAGCTCACAGTGCCACACACTTCTACCTCTCAGCTTCGTGCCTCTGTTTGAGATGCTGGAATAAATTAGTCATGCTGCTGCTTTAGTTGCCATAGACTTTGCCAAACTCTACAGCTGACGATGGTTTGCTCGAGGTTGAACACTGCACAACCAAACAACTTCCAGGACACTGTCGTTTTTGGGAACAAACTCCTCATTTTTAATAGCACATGCTGTCATGCTTTTACCTGTGACTGAAAAGAAGGGGGACGGGGAGTTACTGTGAACCTGGGTTGCAACGGTATGAGATTTTCATGGTACGATAATCGTCTGAGAAAATATTGCAGTTTCACAATATTATAGAATTATTATTACTATCAGTCAGAATGGCCATTAAAGGAATGAAAATGGAGGGGTTATTTTTGCTTGAAAAAATGTTTTATTACTGTAACTGAAACTTGAAACCATTGTTTTAATAGAAATATGTAAACCGTCTCCATTTTGAAAATAAGTAAAATAAAGGTGAGATTTTCCGTCCAGTCGCATTTTATTTTTTGATATCATAGATAAGCAAATGTATGTGGCACGACATCCATCAATTTACATGTCATGGTATAACTTGAGATTGGTATACCGTTGCAACCCTACTGTCACCTACGGGATCACCCGAGTTAAAGTGATCCATAAAATCCATAAATTCAAATAATGATAAAGTAGATTTATCGCCCAGCTCTAGCACCTCGCTGTGTGAGCATTCTTGAAAGTTAGAAAGTGATCAAATCTAAACAGAAAAAACACATAAATTCTATGAAGTGGGAGGCTTTCAGAAATAAAATTGTCAAATAAACATGTTTTTTACAGCTGGTCCTGTTGCAAACAAATTGCAAGTTTCCATTGAAATATGCTCCTTTGACAAGCTGACACATTTTTATTCCAAATATTCACTTTGTCATGCGCCCACTATAAAAAGGAAAAACTGGAATATGTCCTCCATAAGAAACTAAAGCATCGTATTTCCCCCCCTGTGTTAAAATACAGCATCTGTGTGTAAAACTCAAGGATTTTGCAATATAACAACACCCGGGTGAGACGAGGTAGATTTTATTTTTCACTGGGAACTCGCGCGACACGGCTGTGTCGAGAGGTTTGCGACTCCCCAGGTACAACCGTGCTGCAGATACTATGTCTCAATTAGGCTCCCGTCCTCATGGAGGAAATGGTGGTGACTGGTGAGTCACAACATCACATTTGACAAGAATGAGCCGTTTTGGCTGAGAGAATAACGGACGAAGTGAAGCATACAGAGGCAGAGCGCAGGAGAGAGACATCAGCCCTCTCGTTTATTTCCTTGTGTCAGCTAATATAAAACTCCCATTCATTATTGATGTGAGGGAGCCATGAATTTCTTTGCTTTTCATTACTCCAGGGCAAAAACTAGGCTAACAGATGTCAGGGATCTTTGCCTGGAGCTGATGTTGTCCAATGCAGGAAGTTTTCAAACATTTTAAAGATATTACATTACTACCAGTTTTTCTCTTAACAGGCCAAAACATTTTGGACCAGCTTATTTGAGTCAAAGCTTTTCTGTATCACCATATATGTATTTCACTGTCCTATGATCTTTCGTTTTTTACAGCCCATTTTCAGCTCGACTGGCTCAGAGAGTTGAATTTTTTTTATTCTGCTGATTGAAATCAACAAGAAAAGAAAATAATTCCAAACACTTGACACTTTCAAAAAGACCTCTCCTCAAACATTGGTCCATTCATGGTCTCTATGGTGATGGCAGCATGTTTCCTGTGAGGGACTGATGAATTTCCTTTTGATTTTCATCTATTCATGTTCACTGCCACACCATGCTGCTATGATTGCAGCCCAATAGGACATACTGGAGCTCTAATTAGCCTTTTTATGCTGACTGCATACCATTTGTCAACATTACTAATCTCAGTGAGCACCTTTGGATGGCGTGGTCACATTTGTTTCAAACTACATTTGGTCTAGCTTAGATTTCTGTCCTTTAAATCCGGCTACGCTTTACAGTTATCATTAAAGGGGAACTCCAATGAATTTACACACCAAGGTCTGTTTAGAGGTCTTGGGGAATACTACTGCATATGTGGAAAAAAGTTGTTTAAAGCCTTTTGTGGTTCCAGAAGGAGCCGCACGAAGTCTGATAAATTGCCTCGAGTGATCTTACTCGAGTCGATGTCAGTTGGGGCTGGAGAGTACAAGTTTGAAAAAGAAAATAAAAGGCGTGGAGTTGGAAATAAGTGAGCTTTGCAGACCTCTGTTGCCTGCTCCTCATCTCTGCTTGAGGCAAGTGGTGCGAGGTTACACTGGCCATGTTAGCCACTATTAGCATAACACAAACGAATCTCTGACCAAGGTCTTGGTGGTCAAGTTGCATTGTTGGTAATGCAAGGAGCAGGTTTTGACAAGGACAAAGAATGCATGGAATAAAAAAAGGCAGCTTATCCCATTCTGCTGCTTCAAATGCATTTTATACCCCATAAAACGTGTGTAAAGCCTGTTTTTAAAATACATAGTCTTCTTCTTCTCTGCCTTAATGGTTCATTGCTCCACTTATTTGTGCGTCACCACCGTTTTTACAGTCCATGGTCACCACCAACACTTGATCAGTGGAATAGCGTAAAACTGATGGCACAATATGTCCCGACAGGTCACAAGGGGCGGGTTGTTATCTCAGCATGCACTGAGTGATTGAATGCAAATTGCAATTGTAAAAGTACATCTCATCAAAATTCCGCAATGTATGATTACATGTTATCAATAATTTATGCAAATTACATATAGTAGCCTGCGTGTCGTATGAAAGGATTTCTCCGATTTCTCATCCTTTGTGGTAATTGATGCTGGAAAGATGGAGGTGACCTTTGACTCCGACCCCTGGCTGTATGAAAGTATTGCACTATTCAGTGTGACCTGACTGACCTGCTTTTCTCTTTTTATCAATAGCTGGACAACCTGGATGAGCAGGCTGCGCAGATCAGAAGAGAGCTTGATGGCCGTCTTCAGATGGCGGACCAGATTGCCAGGGTGAGTCAGCCTCAGCGGGGGGGCTCTTTAATATGCTCTGTTATGTGGTTAATATGTCATTAGTAAGGTGTAACTTGTGTAAACATCACAGCGGGAGCTTACGCCCACAGGTGAGATGATTGTACTCTTTCAAAGAGCAAATCTTACTATATTTCTTTCATGCTAAATTAGGTATTCATCATCAGAATAAGAAACACCTACACCCATCTTGCTTTTATGTTTTCTGCAGTTTCGGAAACGCCAACACTTATTTCATTGTTTGCTGAGTCTTCTCTGTTTTGTCAACAGGGTGGAAAGTTCCCCAAATTTGTGTCTAAAGAGATGGAGGCCATGTACATCGAGGAGCTCAAGTCCTCAGTGAATCAGCTGATGGCCAATCTGGAGAGCATGCCCGTGTCCAAGGGAGGGGAGTTCAAACTCCAGAAGCTGAAACGGGGACACAATACCTCCATCATTGACATGGGCCAGGAGGACGAGAACACGCTGTCCAAGTCTGATGTGGTTCTCTCCTTCACTTTGGAGGTACGGTGCAGTCAGAATGAGACTAGATATGACTGTATAATCAAATGTATGGGAAAACTCACAAAGTTATGATCATTTTGACTCATATCTCAGGATGTCTAACTATAGCCAGATGGCGCAAACATTATTTCATTAGAATATCTAAACGCAATGAGAAACTACATCTGCCTTAACCAGATCTGATAAATCAGAGCTGTCGTTGACTACTTGTCTGCTCAAGACTAAGTATAGAAACAGACAGCAGACCTGTTCAGGGGATTGAACAGACGCTATGTGAAGAACAGCCTCACACACACACACACACACACACACACACACACACACACACACACACACACACACACACACACACACATAAACCCTTTTACCTGCTCCTTAATGGGGAACGTGACTCATCTTGTTATCAGCTTGTCTGAGATGAGTTATCACCACAGAACAGGGAGCAATCGCACCTCATTCCTTATGATGTAGTGCTATTTCAGAATCAGGAAGTACATAATGTGCAAAGAATGAGCCACTGTTTTTTCTCTTGCTTCGCACAGAGGTGGGCACACCTATATGGAATTCGGATGCTGACCTCAATTTTACAATAGCAGCAATAAGTTATCTGTGGGAGGCGGTGATTTCATAGTGCTTGGGTAAAGCCTTTATTTTTTTTTCCAAGTCTGTTTACTTTCTAAGTGTTTGGCTGCAGCAGCTGCCAGAAATCCCTCAGCAACAAACTGGGAAATCTTTAGAGAATCTAGTTGGAATCAGCTGTAATACAGTCCTTTAGCATTGTTGTTCCCTGTGGATGAAAACAGGGAAATATTAGTATGGCCATGATGTTCAAAGATTATGTTTGTAGTCCTTTTTACAACACTTTTGGATAGTGGAAAAAAATGAAATGCTATTTGAATCATTTTGGAAATACAGCAGTTGATTTCTTATCAGCTATATATGCATATCTATTTTTTTGTTTGATTTTGTTTTATTAACATTTTTCTTTGAGATAGTTTGCGGGCATTTTTATGCTTTGTGATAGTAAGTAGAGAGTTATGAAAGGGGAGACAGAGTGGGGGACATGCAGCAAAGGGCCCTAGGCTGGACTCAAACATGGGCCGATGCTGTTAAGATCCATCCTTAATGGTACACACTCTACCCCAGTGTTACTGCCTGGCTCATGGCTGGCAACAAAAGGGAAACCACACGCAGATATATCAATGAAAAAAAATATTTATTTACATTGAACTAATAAACATATTAAACAACTGGTGGATTGTGTAAGTGAGAAAGGAATCAGTCATGTAGGACGTGTGTAGATGAGTGAAAATGTAGTGTAGTGAGTGTTGGGTGGTGCAGCAAACCAAACAAAGAACAAAGGCTGAGGAGCATGCAGCAGGCCCAGCTGAGAGAGTGACTGACTAGAGAGGCAGTCGTTTTATGCCTTGTGGGAGCCCCACCCAGATGGGCAGGTGTAACCAGACAACCTTCTTAGCTCCGTGCACCAGCCAACTTCCAGCATCTGCAAACTTAATCTTCTTTAATGCATTATTACAGTGGTCTTTTGCAGGCATGTGACAATGTGAAAATTTTATTTCACTATTGTCCTCGCTTAAATAATTATCAGTCATTCTGACTGTTAATAAGATAAATTCTGTAATACTGTGAAGCCATGGTATTTTCTGAGACGGTTATTGTACCTTGAAAATCTCATACAGATGCAACCCTAGATAGGACAAACATCTTTTTAAAGAACATCATTGTAGTGAAATCAAACAATCCTAAGAAGCCAGGCTTTTCTACTACTTGAAATGGCATTTATCTTTCAGTATGAAAAATGCCAGTGCTTGATTAAGATATTTTACATTTTTTTTAAATTGGTGCAACCTGTTTCTACAGAGTCTCTTTTATTCTTGGTTGCTCAGCAGTCTCATTGGGTACTGCAGGATACGTTACTCAGGATTTTCCAGATAATGGAAATTCACCACAATCAACTAATTGTGTATGTGCTTTTTTTTTTCTTTTAATCTCAATCCATGATAAAATTGGATATCGTCTCATCCCCAGTCTTTCGACAGACTTCCATTTACATAAAAAATAATGTAATGTTTTCAACCATAGGGGTCTACTGAGTGATGAAAGATACGGAGACATCTGTGGATCTAGTGGACGCTTTCATTCAAAGTGGATGTATTATCCTGACAGCACATATTTCTGCCTTTGGTTGTCCCACTAGGAATTTACTGCTATAATATAGGAGTTACCCCTGGCACTGTTAGTACTACGTTGTATTCACTGAGCGATTAAAGACTACATATACGATTATGCCCACGAGCAGTTTCAGTGATAGAAAGTTGTACTTTACAGGAAGGATGGCTGTAAATTTTATGGGCTGTTCTAAGAGAAAATCTGCTAATATGAAAGCTCCAGCTTCGAGTGTGAATGGTGATCGTGGCTGGGATAGAATTTCTGAAATATCTATCAAACTCGAAGGATTTACCGCCTTCACATCTGCTGTTGACTTTTTGTTCTATGACCTGTTTCGAGAGATGAATCACTCGTCTGTCTGCAACCTTCACTGAGGTGTCTGTGCTTCTCAGGTGGTGATCATGGAAGTGCAGGGGCTGAAGTCTCTGGCTCCGAACAGGATTGTCTACTGCACCATGGAGGTGGAGGGAGGCGAGAAACTCCAGACCGACCAAGCAGAAGCATCTAAGCCAACGTAAGGGCCTGAGCATGCATGTGCACACATTCATGCACACTTGTGTTATAACAAGCTTGAACAGGGCAATAGCTGCGACCATGTATGTTCAATTGGCATGAACAGTCAATCAGCTGTCCTTTAGGTCATGACCAATCTTTCCACCAAATCTTGGGCAAGTCTGTGAATCTGTTTGGAAATGATATGCCTTTTTTTGCGATAGATCATGTTATGAACACATACACACACCCTCACACACACGCACTTGATCTCCATGCCAAGTTTCAGCCTCCTAGGGCAAAACTGTTGTCTGGGTCCAGACCTCTAAATCCAACCACTCCACTGAGTTCCAGTTTGAGTTGACTGATTCGTCTAGGATCAAGACATAAAACAGCAGTTTTGGGTTGAAATAAAAATCGATCAACCAGTCAGCACCACAGAAGGAATTAATGCCGTTGTCAAGCTGTTGTCAAGCAGTGCGCCAGAGCCAATGAGGCTTGATAATAACAATAGTGATTGCTATAGGCAAGACACTGCTATGGAGGCTGTTCTAAATCAACATGTCTTTTCAATATCACCCGACATCGTAGTTTGTTTTAGTCTTTGGCTATGCATTCATGTGTACTCAAAATGACGTTGGATTCAGGCAGATACGTTGCTCTCCGGTGATTGGGTACGGAAAATCAAACCCTCTTCCCAGACATAAACAGTTAGAACATTCACAATGTCACATTGACGATAGAAAAGGAGTGTATCAAGCTGACGATTTGGTCTGATATCAGGCGACAAAAACTAAGGTCACCAAACATTGGGGAAATTTTTGTGGACAGACTAACGGACAGAGTGAGCCATAGAGTGAGCTGCTCTTTGCAGCTAAAAATATCAAAATCAAATACATCAGCTCTCTAATGCTGATTGTACATCACTGCTGTTTCATATAGATAAGACAAAAACTGTTTTGAGTATTGCGATTGAAACTATATCCATGTAGAGTCAAACTGAATCCCATGAGGGAAAATGCGAAAAGCCCCGCAGTTTATCCATGTCATCGTTCGATTGCAATAATATCTATTTATGTTTGTGTTGGCAGCCATGATTAAACACATTAGCCAGTTCTGAATCAAATTAATTATGTCAGAATTAAAAAAATGCCTTTCCTTCTGTCGTTCTGACTTCGCTCTGTTAATTTTATAAACAGAACCTTTAAAACATGAAAAGGTCACTTCAGCGTAGCATCCAGTATCAAACATCCAGTATCAGGTGCATTCATTCAAATCTGATAGTGAAAGTAAACTGTTTGGCAGTCACAGTAATTCAAAAAGTAGTCCGTAGAAGGTCACATTTGCTGTGTCTTTATTATTTTGTAGGCAGGCAAAAATTGACCTTGTATGTATCAGAATATATTTTCACATTTTCTTTTTAATTATTTCATTCATCCAAAGGGAAAATGTCCTTTCAAAAATTTGAATCCAATAATTGAATGCTGTTCATTTTAAACTCACACTGTTGAGACTGCCCCACTCCTTTATTGATCTTTGCTGCCTCCAGTGAATCGCTCAGATATCCTGAGTGAAATCCACTTGCTCGAAAATAGAGCAGGCCGACATTGCCAAACTGCATCTCAGTGGGTTTTTTAGTTGTAGAAAGACATTTCCAGTGCTCTCGCTTGTGTTCTCTGATGCGTCATTCAATCTCGGAAGCACTTTGCATGTGAGACACTGTATTTAAAAATAAATGGGACTGTGCAGCTGAGCAAAACTTCACTTTACTTCTTTATTTCTTTGAAATGTATCAATTATCTGGTCCAGAGCAGCATAATCTGCTCCTGCAGTCGACATACACCTTTACCAGAGCCTGCATTTATCGGAGTATGGGTTTAATGAAACTGTAGTGTTGTTCTGTGAACCCCCCCAAAACCTGTGGGAAAACTGAAACCTTTACTGTCTCTGTTTTGCTAGAGCTGCTTGAGTCATTTATGATTCACAGCTGAACCCAAAAACCTATTTGACTGTGTGATTTCTGACTCAGCCGACCAAGTTGTGAAAATTCATTGTGTAATCCCATAGTATGTCAAGTATGAAATGAAATGGCATGTTTGTAAATTTCCTTCCTTCCCTCGGGGCTTGGTGGTTTGCACGTATCCTAAAATAATACTTTAAAACAGTGTTTGCAAGGTTTGAAAAGCACTTGGATTTTGAATAAAGTGCTTAAAACTGTTATTGCATTACTTTCATAAAAAAATACTATATGACCCAATCCTCTGCTTTTTAGATTAAGGTATAAAATATGTCAGAGAAGGCCTAACTGCTTTTACCTCTCTTACAAGACAACTCTATTTGAGCCTCGCTTGCCATTCTGCGTGTGTGATCTTTTTTTGATGTTTGCCCTCTGATGTTACAGTAGGAGTTTAGCAGACGCTTACTGGCCGGGAGGTTGCTGTCATTTCAGTGAGCGCTGGCTTGAAAATGAAAGATACAAATCATGGTTGAAATGATGACTAAATTCTTGAGCTGCCATCTGTAAAGCCTGCAAAATTTGCAGCCTTTCACCATGGTAGAGTCTGTGCTATTGAGCCACACAAAATGTAAGCTGTAGTAAGGAGTTGGCTGGTTAGCTAGTCTGCAATTCTCAAAGTAAACTTCCAGTCTGTTGCTGCTATGTGCCTATGGCGTGGGGAAAGATCACTTCCTGTACAGTTTGACGCAGTGCAGGGAGCAGCTCAAAAAGCAGCAGCGGTCATTATAAGCCCAGGCATGGCAGATTTTAAAGTGCTTTACTCATACTTTTTTTAAGCTAGTGAAAAGGCAGTGGCGTCATGTAAAGTTAAGGCTGAATGATTTAAGGCTGAATGATTCAAGGCTGAATGATTCAAGGCTGAATGATTCAAGGCTGATCAAGGCAAATTTTCTCCAATATCTTCCCTTGGAATCACCAGAGAGGGTTTCAGAATAATCGAATGCAATGTTGTCCTTAATATTCTTCAATCAAAATGTATGTCAAGGTTGTGAAATTAACCAGAAAGAATAAAAAACGGAAGCTCATTCAAGATTTGGCACTGTACACATCCCTTTTCCCCCAGCATCTTGGGATGTCACACTAACTCCAGTATAAGGGTCTTTAGCCGTCAAGTTTACAGGCTAATAAATTATATGTGGTGATACAGTATGATAGGACAAGTATTGCATGTCAGTTGCGGCATGTTAATTCATGGTGAATGCAACGTAACAGCTAACATTACCCTTAAGTGACATAATTAACAATGTTAACGGTAATGCTAGTCCCTTCTAGCAACTGAAAATGTAGCACATAGACATAGCTCGCCAGCTAGTAGCTCACTAAGGTGACAGCACTTAACTGATGTAGAAATGTAACCTACAGACTCAGCTTTATTTTCCTATGAAAGTGCCAAAAAAACTTTACAGGCATCATAAAAGTAAACTTAATGGCAGAATGGTTGTAGCGGGTTGTAAGAGATCCTTGGTCTTCAATAGGGGGTCTGAGACCGCTGGGGGGTCCTCAGAGTTACCGCCAAAATATTGTTTGGTAATTTAACTGAGGTTTAATTAATTTATTTTTAAAATTTTAAAATACACATAAAAAACAATATTGAGGGTTAGGCTGTTACCAATTAATCCTTGTGTAATCATGTTAGCTAGCTAATGCTAAATCACTGTGCGGTACCTGTCGATAACAGCGAGGAAACTATTTAATTAACAGTTATGTACTATTGAAACATAGTGGCCAAGCTGTATCATTATTTCAAGTGTACGCACATTCTTGTGAGCCACAATGGATCGTTTTGTGTCATTTCGAGTGAGAGACTTGAAATGCCGTCCACCTCAGAAACAAACATGATGTATAAATATTAGGGCTGTCAGTTGATTCATATATTTAGTCTCAATTAATCGCATGACTGTCCATAGTTAACTCGTCATTAATCGCAAATTAATCACACATTTTTTATCTGTTCTAAAAGTACCTTAAAGGGATGTTATTCAAGTTTTTAATACTCTTATCAACATGGGAGTGGACAAATATGCTTGCTTCTTGCAAATGTATGTTAATTATTATTGCAACAGTCCAATATACATTTTTCTTTCAGCAAAGGGGTCCTTGGCCTGAATAATACTAAAGGCTCCTGTACTAGTTTGTACATGTGTACCTAATAAAGTGGCCACTGAGTATGTATGTACTGTATATAAATATGTAAATTACCTCAGCTGTAAGGTGCTGGAAAATGCACCTTGAGAATACTTGAAAGGAAACGATGTAGGAACCCTGAATACTTCATGTTATTCTAGATCAGATTCACAACGATGACGGTGCCCTGGTGAAGGCGAATATATCTTCTGATAATTATACCTACCTTTTTTGTCCATGTAATAACCAGTATTGCACACAGCACAAGATACAGGGGAAAATGTCTATGAAACATTCATGCAAATACGAGCTATTTTAAGCCCCACATGTCTTCTTCTGATCTCCCTAATTCAAGAGCCATTTTATGAAGAGAGTATGAGAGAGATGGAGGGACATGAATGAGAGAGGGGATTAGAGAAGAACAAGGCGAGGGTAATGTGTGTGCGTGTGTGTTTCTGCGGGTATGTACACACAGAAGAAACACACAAAAGCGCATATGAAATACATGCATATATGTACATACTACTGCAGGTTATTTGCATACAGTAATTACTTACGTTGCTCAGACTGACGCTCAACTTACTATTGTGATTTCACTCTTAAGTCATACTTGATATTATTAATGTTGCAACAACAATTATTATCTTGTTATTGTCTGTTGTAATTCTGCTGTTTATTTTTTCATTTGCCCTACTAGAGTACACACATAGTTTCTTATATTTAAGAGCTGTTGGAGCACAGCACTGTCACATCCATTAATAAACCTTAGATTGATCCACAAGGTCACCTTCATGCCAGCACAATGCTTCCATCTGCAATCAACACAGCTCACCACCACCAGCTCCACGCTGTCACTCAGCAGCTTCTCTGCTCTGCGCATGTTGGAGCTGCGGCGCCTTTGTGTACATTAAGTTGCATTTAATTATGAATGTTAGAAATGGTTACAAGGAAAATGGCTTTCCAAGGCTGGAAATTGACACCATGTCCTCCATACATCGCTACAGAGAGAGAGAATTCAGGCATTTATATCATGTTGCTATGGCTGCGCAGGACTGCATAACATGTTGGCAGCCCGGGCTGGCAGCGAGAAGCAACATATACAAGCCCAGTTATGTTGTGTAACATGATTACTGGAAACTGCATTTTCCCTGCGTTTTTGTTTCGTTTAATCCATTTGGGCGTGTGGAGGCGAAGCTGGTGATTAGGTTTAGAACATATTATTAGTTTGCTCCTAAAGGATGGGTGCCCATTTTTTGAGTCTTTCTTTTTACAATCTTCACATGCCTATATGAACATTAAAAGCACTTTTGGCCGCTTTAATCATTCCTCCTGTCCATACTGGCCACAAAGTGATCCCTCCTCAATGGAATTTCAATGGAAAGATGGGGGACAAAATCAGCCTTGTTTCTTTGTAAAAATTAAAGTTCAACCAACGCTGTTAAGCTTTAGTAGTCTGAGTTAGACTTATCAGGTGGGTATTTTCCAAAATTCTTCTTTTTAGAATCTAAGTTTCTTTTGGTTACAAGGGTTAGGTGAAGTCCACTGAATTGGCGCTAAATGGGGTTAATACTTTAATCGACCCAAACCCAACCTGACCCGCAAACTGCCAACTTTATACATGATAGTAGTACAATTATAAGGAGCGAGGCAAGGGTTGAGCTCACTGGTGTGTGGTAGTAAGTGTGTTGGTTGAGAGAAGGGAGGAAAGAAGAGGGAAGGACTGGGAGGGAGAGACAGAGATGAAGAGAGACGCCATGTTTCTGTAAGTTATTAAAAACTTCTTCGGAATTTGACCCACCTGCCTGAACCCATGATATTTATATACCAATTAATGTGGGAACAAAAAACAAACCAACGGCAGTGAGACTAGCAGATGTGAGCTGATCAATGACGGTGGCAAATCCTCACGATGGCGGCGCCAAACTTTGTTGCTAACAATTGTGTTACTTTGCCCATCTTTCTGCCTACAGTTCTTCTTGGACCAATGATAGATAAATCAGAATTCAGGGTCCCTACGATCATGGGAAAACGTGGAAAAGTCATGGAATGTCACAATCACGTTTTCCAGGTCTGGAAAAGTCATAGAATTCGTTAAAGTTTTGAAAAAGTCATGGAATTTTGTGGTGTGTCATGAAATTATTGCAGTAATATTTCATGAATAACCTTCAACATAATTTAAAATAACATAATATAACATAGAATATTTCCTGTGGCTGTTGACATAACGTAGCTCCAATGTGTGTCGATATGTGGCGTTTTGTTTACCATCAGGTACAATTCTTCATTTTCTCCCCGCCATCCATCTTTTCCTTTGCCTATGCCAGGTAGCTGAAATTATGTTTGAGTAGAGTTTGGATGGTGGCACGGTGGTAGCATTGTTAGCACTGTCACTTCACAGCAAGAGGGTTCCTGGTTCGAACCCAGGGTGGGGGGTTTGAACTCTAGGGTGGGAGAGCCCTTTTGTGCAGAGTTTTCATGTTCTCCTGGTGTCAGCGTGGGTTTTCTCCTTGTACTCCAGCTTCCTCCCACAGCCAAAAGACATGCAGGTTAATAGGTGACTCTAAATTGGCCGTAGGTGTGAATGTAAGTGTGAATGGTTGTCTGTCTCTATGTGTCAGCCCTGTGATAGTCTGGCGACCTGTCCAGGGTGTACCCCGCCTCTTGCTGTGTCACCTGGGATAGGCTCCAGCCCCCCTGCAACCCCTAACGACCCCTAACAGGAAATTTGGGTTATGGAAAATGAATGAATAGAGTTTGAACCTGATATGTTTGAAAAACGCAGGGCAAGTGGGACAAGAAAAAAATGTTATGTGTCCTTGAAAAGTCATGGAAACATTTTGAAATTTTGTCCATGTAAACATGTGGGAACCCTGAGAACTGTTACTTTTGAAGCACGTAATGAATGCCATTAACGCCATGGCAAAACCGCGCCCCGGTCGATGACTGACTCACCCTACTATCCCTCTAGTACGGCTCAGCAAGGAAACACAAAGAAGCAATTTTGCACTGAAAGACTGTAATAAGATATGACTAACCCAGACTGCTGAAGCCTCATATTAGCTTCAGCTGACCTTTGGAAGTAATTTTTTCACCGAACAGTACTGTGGATTTTGTCCCCCATCACTTACATTGAAATGGCTTTGACATGAGCATGAAAGCTAAAGCAGATTTGGAAAAATGTGAACATATCCTGTACGCTTTGACTCATAACTACAGTCTTGCAGCCACATTTTGAACCTGTGTGGAGTTTTGGTCTCTGCATGTTTCTTCCCTGAGTATAAAGACATGCAGGTCAGGTGGACTGGAGACTCATAACTGCCTCTCAGAGTAAATACAAAAAAATCATCTTGTTTTTGAGACACGCCTGTGATAAGGGGTTAAATAAATACAATACACTTGACAGCAGAAGTTAATTTTAGCCAGTCTGTGGCGTCGTTCTCTGGTACAGACCCACCAAATAATGCTGGCTGATAAGACGAGTGTTTTGTTATATAACAATCTTGCCAAGCGCAGCTTTAAAGATGTCTGGTACATAAATAGAAGGAATGCATTTAGAACAAGTGACAGCGAGACAGAAGAATAAAGTGCGTGTGTTTGTTATCTTCTGTGGTTTTATCCTGACTTTGACATACTGTAGATCTCTGTGACTCTGCAGCATTTCTTCCTTTATAAAAGACTTCCAGTCAGTCCCCCATCGTCTTTCTTCTGTGATAAAAATACATACCGTGGCGTGCAAGTGTGTATCTGTAAACAATGTAATGGCTCCCCTCTGTTGTATACTGCAATCCTTGTCGTCCCAAAAACTATCTGCTGCTATTTCAAGTCTGTGTTAAAGTGAAGACGCAAACTATCTCAAAAGAGAGATTTAATTTCTTCTTTAATTTCTTTGATTGCTGCATAATGTTCTTTGTCTGTTTGATGATGTCTACTGACTTTCTTCAATTGTGTTTTCAGTCGGAAAATGTTGAGTTAAGGAGGTAAACTCCTCCAGATTTTAGCTTTAATTGACAAGTGAAAGAGACTCAGTGATTGCTGGAGATGAGGGCATGCGTGAGATCACCGTGCTGTCATGCTGTCATGGAAGCTAACCTCTGGAGTGTCTTTTGTTGTGTCTTTCAGCTGGGGGACCCAAGGGGACTTCACCACCACACACCCTCTGCCTGCTGTCAAGGTGAAACTGTTTACAGAGAGCACAGGAGTGCTGGCACTGGAGGACAAAGAACTGGGCAGGGTAACACGTCGATTTGTTTTACCAACACAGAAATGCTCTGACTTCAACACAGCCATGAGAATATTGTCACAATGACCCACATGTCGCATAGATGAACATCAAACTAACAAATTACAACTTCTTTAGCTAAATAAACAGAAATACACATATCGATCAGCCACGACATTAAAGCCACTGACAGGTGGAGTTAATGAAATTGATCATGTTGTTACAATGCAGTGTTCTGATGAGAAACCGTGGGTCCTGGCATTTTTATATATATCACATGCACCCCCACCTAAACATCGTCACAGACCAAGTACCCCTTCTCAGGGCAATGTGCCATTCCACACCGCAAAAACTGCTCAGGAATGACCTGAGGAATGTGACAAAGAGCTCAAGGTGACTTGGCCTTGGAATTCCCCAGATCGCAATCCAGTCAAGCATCTGTGGGTTGTGCCGGTACCCCAGAGGTCCTCTGTCCATGCCTCAACAGGTCAGAGCCAAGTCCGATCCACTGTTGGGATCTGACCTGTTGAGGCATGGACAGAGTACCTCTGGGCATGCCCTCTGGTGTCTGGCACCAGGGCGTTGGCAATGGAAACTCTGAGTCCTGTAGGTTGCGAGGGGAGTCCCATGGATGCTTGATTTGGAAAACTGGATGCCAGATTGACACCTTGAGCTCTTTGTCATGTCCCTCGGGCCTTTTCTGAGCAGTTTTTTTTGGTGTGGCATGGAACATTGTCCTGCTGGGGGGACCACTGCTAGCGGTGAGTGCCATTGCCATGAGGGGGTGTACTTGGTCTGCAACACTACATTGTAACGAGATGATCAATGTTATTCACTTCACCTGTCGGAGGTTGTAATGTTGTGGCTGATGGGTGCAACATTCAAAGGCTGTTTTTGCATATTTAAATTAGTTTGTTTGGGTTCAGTTGAATTTGTCTGTAACTGTGCGACATTCTGATTTTAATAAGTTCAGCTGAGTCTTCAGTGTACTGCCACTTGAATGTGATTCAGACATAACCTTTTGATTATTTGGAAGCTGAACATGAGGTTGTCAAAACGAGAACATCTTTTTCACATCCGAAACACAGCTCCACTGCTGCAGAATTTTGACTTTTATTTGAGGATTTTTGCAAGTCCTGGAAGAGGGAGAACATTTTGTGTGTACTTGTGCATCCAGCAAACACTCGTCATCTTGATACTTTGACGTAAGGATTGTGTTTGAATTATGGCAGTGAATTATGCTGCAGTACTTTTCTCGTAAGATAGAAGTAGGCTGACAAAAACTTTCCCCATTTTTAACGTCAGATTTATGATCTTTGAACATTATTTAACTCCTCTGACTTAGATGTAGAGAGAGAGCAGAAACATTTATCAGCTCTCAGCCCTGCACTTTCCTGAGGTGTAAATGTGTAAAGTTACTGTGATAGATGGTTAAGCAAGGTGGTGTAGCTGGTTTGCGTTCGGGCAGCGGCGCTTCAGACGTCCCTGTAGTGGCAGTGACCTTGGCTGTGACAAGGCTCTTTGATCTCCCACTGCAGCAGAGTTGGCAGGAAGGCAGGCTTCCTCAAAGCTCTTTAACTCAGCAAAGAGAGATTAGGCCTCCTCTTCGGGGAGGCAGAGCAAAGCGCTGTTCTGTTTCTCTACCCTGACTCACTTTATTCTTTCACTTTCAAAAAATATGAAACGCAAACACACATAATCACCAGCCTTTGCAAAAACACTGATTGGTGTTGCTGGAATGTTGCACAGGATGAGATCAAAGATTCACCTCCTGGATACAAACGCTCATGATCATGGAGTCTTACTTTTTGCTGTCTTTTTTTTATGTTTGAGTGCAGGTTGTCCTCCACCCAACTCCTAACAGCCCCAAGCAGTCAGAGCTCCATAAGATGACCGTGACCAAGGCATGCCCCGACCAAGATCTGAGGATCAAACTGGCCATACGTATGGACAAACCACAGAACATGAAACACTGCGGGTAAGAGACGCTCTGCCAAGTAAGCTGTGTAGTGACGTTCCTGTGTGCCTTTCATTTTCCATGTTTTTCTTATAGAACTCCAGCCCTCTCAGCTCCTTGGCCTCATTTCTAGTCACGTACCATGGAAAAATACTGTGAAGTGCACTACTCCCCCTGGTGGATGCCAGCGTGTACTTTAGATTTGTGTGCTGGAAAACTCAATATATTGAAGACAACATTATTCACACTTCATTGATATAATCATTACGCTCTTTGTTTAAAGGCTCAACTTTTCTCGTTTCCATCAAATATATTATAAATATAAACAAATATAATCAGTGTGTTTTCGTCATGACGTGGACTTCTGTCTCCCTGTGTGTGGACAATGACAGGTATCTGTGGGCTTTTGGGAAGAATGTTTGGAAGCGCTGGAAGAAGCGTTTCTTTGTCCTTGTGCAGGTGGGTTATTGTAAAAATAAAACTGTGTTCAGTGTGAGGTCGTTTCTGTTGAGATTTTTTCACCATTAAGTAAGTTTAAAAGACTCCTTTTGACCTGCTGAGCCACAATATTGAATGCATAAAAATAATATTTGCACGTACTGCCTATGTTGGTATTGTTTATATTACACTGTGGGCGATATGGTCTTTTATGGTGGTATATGTAATTGTATATCACAGTAATGGTATGTATCACGATATACGTAGTAATAGTCCTATAAATTTAATCAAGAAATGGTTTACAATTACCATACAGTTTCATCACAACTGATTGTTATCTCCTTTTATGTAGAACTTCCATACAAACAAAAAAACATTGTTGCCTCACGAGACAACACTTGAGTTAAAAACAAAAGACTCAAAATAGTGAAACTAGTATTCTTTCAAAATGGAAGCTTCAGGGTTTCTGAGAACAATAATTAAATCTAACAAGGTTTCTGTATTTGCAACGTCACTCTCCTCCTCTATGTCTACCAACACCACGTTACCTTGCAAGGCAGCTGGATTCGCTAGATCATTTGTAAATCCAGCCTTGATTTGCTACATAGCCTGCTCCGAATAGCTCCCACGGCAGAAGCTGTATTGCCCAATCTCTATGAGCGGACATATATCTACCATTGCAGAGGATACACCTTCATAAACCTGTTATATTGATATGCAGGAAACATGGAATTTTTAAAAATGTGTTTACTCTTCATTGTGTCTTTAAAACAATTGACAGTTACTCTAAAGTTCATTACTCAAGGGCAGAACAGCATTGAATAACTCCGCTTTTTGTGTGGCCGGCTCAAGTGATCTCTAATTGTTTGTGTTGCAGGTGAGTCAGTACACGTTCGCCATGTGCAGCTACAGAGAGAAAAAGTCAGAACCGCAGGAGCTTCTCCAGCTGGATGGGTATACTGTGGACTACAGTGACCCTCAGCCAGGTGAGACAGCACACCTATACATGGTGTAACTATATGTACAAACACACTGTAAAACATGCACTACTAAGGGTGTAAATCTGTAGTAGATTCTTTAGACAACAATACAGTATTTACTTTATCACAGTCTGCCATGATATGATATAAATTAGATTTAGTTTATTTTATTTTGGCCATAAAAGATAAAAACAACACACAAATAATTGTAAATAATTGTAATGGTTAAATGCAGTAAAGATAAAGTGACTCCACTGACACACATAAAATATGGCTTAACAATGAGAACATTTAACAAATGTATAAAATTTAGATTAGTAATAACTCTCAAGGTTCAAAGACAAGCAGTTGTATTTCTAATAGTCACCATTATTAGCTTAAGCTCTTATGATTTATTCTTTCTGACTTACCGTTAGTCACTGCATCTCCTGAGAGAACAGGACAGTTGAATTTCAGCATGCATGCACAAGTTTTCAGAACAACATTGCTGAAACAGAGCAGCTAATATTGCTGTTGAGAGAGCAACAAGTGAGTGGAGTGAGACACCTGGCCAGGTTTTTTTATTTCATCTCGTAACGACATTGTTTGTACAAGGCACGCGTGACCTGTCTTTTCTTCGACATCAAAAATATTCCCACACTGCTGATTTATTCCTGAGAGGGAAGTAAATATCCTCATCATCTTTTCTTTGGCTGCTTGCCAAGATCTGCCTGGCGCGATTGCTTGACGGTGACACACACACACGCCATGGGTATTTTAGAATAAAGGTGTATCTTAAAACATGATGATATGGATCTGTTTTTACTTCGACCCAGACTGATGGATCGGTACAACCCTACTAACTATTTGTTCTTTCACGTCCTTTTCGTCTCAGGCTTGGATGGCGGCAGGGCTTTCTTCAATGCAGTGAAGGAAGGAGACACTGTGATCTTTGCCAGCGATGATGAGCAGGACCGCATCCTGTGGGTCCAGGCCATGTATCGTGCCACCGGCCAGTCCCACAAGCCTGTCCCACCCACTCAGGTCCAGAAACTCAACTCCAAAGGGGGTGCCTCAGCCCAGATGGATGCTCCCATTTCTCAGTTCTGTAAGTAGCCCAAAACACAACACAGTCACTTGAGCAGAAAGCAGTTTTCATCCACAATGCAGTGAAAGCTCTAACCCATAAATGTCTCACGCCATGCGCTCCACACTGCAGTCACAAAACGTGCTGGTAGAACTAACACACAAGCACGCACACACATGCCTTGATCTCTCACAGATCCCTCCAGCATCTGATGGACTTCCACTCATTGTCACCACTTCCACAGTGTTTAAAGGTGCAGTTCCATGCTATTCCATCAGTCTGTTCACAAGGAACAACCAACCCGAAAAATACTTTATCATACAGCAGCGGGATGCGGCGTGCACACTTTGTGTAAAAACTAAATAGGTCACCACACATAAGATTTGAACATTCAAGCCTGCTGGGGTTGAATTCAGACTGACAGTGCCAGGGTGTGCTGCTCTTGTCCTAACTGTAGGCCTGTTTTAATCCGGTCGTGGCTGTAGACGGCAGCTGTGAAGGCAGGTTCTGAGACAGTTTCTCAGATGGTTCCCTTGTCACAGCCAAGCCAGACAACATGTCTAAAGTTTTAACCAATCTGTCACTGTACTTGCACCTCTAAGCAGCCCACAGGTCAGGTAGCAAAGTGAAGGTAAGACTGTCTACAGTAGTGTGGCATCTGTACCAACTTCTGTTGTAACCGTCTCTTGTGTCCCCCCTCATTAAAGAAGGGAAAAATATATCTATTATTTTTGTAAGTATCATCACAAATTCTGCCAGCAACATTTTTCTTCACATGATCTGTATGTATTGGAGTTGGGTTTGACCTTTTGCAGTCTTATTTTCGAGAAATTAGCCCATAGCAACACTAACAGACCTTTCTGACCTACTGAACTTTATGTCACATACTTTATACCAATTCACAATAATAGATCCTGCTATTCAGACAAAAAACTTTTTGTGTGCATCTTTTGACTCTATAGTTTAAGATTTGTTTTCCAACGTAAACAAAAAGCAAGATTTTCATTTTTTCTGAGATGAATCATAGACAAAATAATTGGCATTATTTACTAATACTAAAAATGGACACCCAGGGTTATAATTATAATAATAATATAGTCATTTAAAAAAGCCCCAAGTTTATTTCACTCTCTGCCAATCATATCATTGGCGTAAAAATCTAAAGACATGAATTGGATCAGTTACTCAGAATCCTATCACATAAATTCTATGTTGTTTCTCCATTGGTTTCTTTGTCCAGTATGTGATCGTTCTTGTGGTTAGTTGACTCCTCTGATGCCAGCTGTTGCCATTCAAAGCCTCCTCACAGTGGCACAGACCTCCTACCCCCTCCCTGAAACATTGTGGCACACCACGCGTACATGTTTCACCCCCTGGTGGTCTTGAATGGCACTGGGACCATAACATACACAGCCCTCCTGACTCTGCTGCAGTGGACTGATGGTAAACAAGAGTCCTATGAAGGTTCTGAGCGATTCTGCGCCAAATTTAAATGGTTTTTCCTTCTCCGAACGACCAGTTTAATACTAGAAAGTGGTTTAGTGCACATCACATCTGTTAGTCGTCTAAGAAATGTCGACATACTTATTGTGTTGGACTTTCCATATAATAGATTATACAGGAAACACAACAAATTAATGTGAGGGTATTATAGACAGCTTAAAGGGGTACTCCAGTGATTCAGTGCTGCAGGTCCATAATGTTAGGAGAGAGCCAGATAAAAAGAAAAAAGGTCAACATCAAAGAGTGAGATATTCTGACTTTTAGGCCCTTGTATGAGTCTTAACCAAATAAATGCTGGATCCTACATTTCCCACCATGCAACTTGATAGTGTCTTTTCATTAGACCCTCAGAGCCCAGTAAGCACCCATATGTTTTTAACCTCCTTACCTCCATTTAGTGTAGCAGACTGGAGTTACCGTATTTGTCACATCATTATGACATCATCAGGGTTGTTCTTTGCAGCTTAATACAGACAGGATTAACATTACTGCGGCAGATGGAGAATAAAATATTCACTGTACTCCTCTGTAATCTAACTCATTATTGCAGCTTTATAACAATCGCCGAATTAAAGAGTGTGGTCTGTAACAGATCTGGATGCTCTGCAGGAAAAAGCCAGGAGAGAAAGTCAAAAGCTCCCCAAAGGAGGCATGGGAGAGTTGCAGTGGGTGTGCTGAGAGAGAGACATGAGGCAAAGATACTGTAGGAAGTAAATTTGAATCAAAAATCGTACTCAGTCAGATCTTAACACAGACATGAGATATGTTGAAGTCATTCACTTTGACTCACACTTCCAGAAGACAGCATTAACTTTAATGTCCATCACAAAGAAACCTCCATAAAATCATCCTGAAAAACAGACACTTCAGATATGCCTGAAAATCATCACATCTGTAAGTTTTCATCACTCTCAAATCAATCCAGGATATGTTGTCTGTACATCCATGCATACAAACAGAAGCCACAAATAGCAAATCCTGCATATATTTATTGGTGCCAAAATGTAAAAAAAAATAAAAAATACAGGCTTAAAGAGGCTCAAAATAGAATACAAGCACCTACCTGAAGGTGACATTACAACAGGCCATTTATTATGAGATGTCAGCACATTATTTTTACACTGAGCTGAAGACAGAAAGAAAAGAAAGTAGTATAACGTCCGCTTTAAAATACAAGGACATTGCTCCAGATGGCATTTAGAGCAGAGCAGGACCAGCGAGAAAGTATCCACAAACACGGTCCAGACAGAATCAAAGTCACTGACCAGTGCAAGTAATGTTAAAATCACTCCACCACTCCGAGAGAAATAATCTGAATTGGTCTTAAAGTAGTAGTCTCAAAGAATTTCATTGAAATTAATGTTAGCTACCTTGACAAAAGCACTTGTATTACGAACTGGGTTGTCTCTTGCAGCATTAGCAGTTACAAGTGGTGCGTGGATAGTGATGCGTTTTCCATCAGCCAGTAGTGGTTGGTCCGCCAGGGAGGGTAGGCGGAGTTAACGCAGCAGACTTGTGTGTGAATGGGCGTCTTTTTTTTCCGGGCCTCTGCTAGCGTTGCGAGTTAATGGTCACTATGGCCGAACAAACAAAGAAAAGAGCGACGACTACAGTGCAATACAAGTGCAAATCCAAAGAAAAAGAAAGAAATTTGACTTCTGTGGGAAGTGAGATCCAAATACACACCTGTAATTACTGCTTATGACTATGGGTGCCACCAGAGAGAACAAAACAGAGATCTTTGAGTCTGTAACTTGTCAGAGGTTCAGCAGTACCAACCATACTAACCATAACCAGTAGACTGACCTCTGTCTAAAATACGTGGAGTGCTCCTTTAAAGCATGTTTAAATTTACTGCTAAAATGTGATGTGTTATCTGTTAAAAGCACTAAAGTGTCACCACTTGATTTATTTCAACCCTTCCAGGACCTTCATAGTCTCTTTCCTTTTAAGAAAGACACGGGCATCTTTTACACAGAAAACTGACTTTGGGGTTTACTTCATCCTGGTAGGTGTACGTGTTTGCCAATGTCCCTTTTAAAAGTAAGCCTTCTGTTTGATCTGCAGTTACACAGAGTGACAGTACTTAACGTGTAGCTCTCGACTCCTTAAGTACTCGTCCAGAATCCAGAATAAAGAAGCTGCAGTGGAGTGATGAGGATCGTAAATTCTCTCTTCCTCCCTCTGTCTCTGTCTCTCTCTGTCTCTCTGTCTCTCTGTCTCCCTCTTCTCTCTTTCTAATATGCCTCAACATCTGTTGTCAAGTTCACATATCCTCACATGTACTCACACACCACCGCCCACAAACTCTCATGTTGGTATAGGTTGTTGTTTTTGAGTTGTGTTTTCTTCTTCATGCTTTGCCTGTACCCTTCTTGAGTAATGCAGCTGCTAGGTCAGGGTCTCTCGTGATTGCTCTCCTCCAGCCTTGTTGCTAGTCTTTATGTTATTCTGGTTTGTCCCTTCTTACCCTGCTGTCTTCTAGCTGGACTCAAGGGTAAGTGCTTCCCTGTAGCCGGCACAGCTCAGATAATCCCCGCCGATTATCTGACAAATGCAACGTTCTTTCTCTCTTCTTTCCCCTCTTCTCCTTTTTCACGTCTCGCCTCATGTCTTAGATATTAGTTGATAACTTTTTTGTTTTTGACGACCTCAACTCGAGGATCAAAGTATAAGCATCCATCCGTGCCAGTATAGGATGCATGTATTTTATTCTAAGAACTTATTATTTGACTCAGTAATGGTTAAAGTTGATATTATAGTTGTTACTGCATAATTGCCTTCTCTCTTTTATTCATATTGGATATTACTGGATCCCTCAGAGTAAAGCAATATGATGATAAAATGTGACAGACTATTAGGAAAGCAAGAACAAAATTCTCATGAGGAAGATTTCATGTGTAAATGTATCAGTGATAATATAAATTTCAAGAGCTGAAAACAAGCTGATGATTCTTTTCCTGCAGTGAGATGAAACCTAGAAAGCATCGGATGTTTGTATAGATTTATCCAAAGATAGAAGCGTATGTAAAGTGTGAATGATGGTGGCAGTCTGTGATGCAGTTATTTTTTCAAAATGCATGAGTGAAATTTGTTTTGACACTTCCCTAAGTGTTGATCATGCTTTACTTCAGAGGGCTCAAACGCTTTTAGTTCTTTTTCTTTGAACTTTCCCCGATGAGAGTTGGCAAATATGTATGCGGAGTATTCTGAATGCCAGAGACAAGGAGTAGCTAATGCCGCCCCTTCTTCCGATAAAATACTCCGGACCCCCTCTCCCCCCTCCTCCCCCCTTCCTACAGTAGATGGGCCTGTAGATAGAAGCTAGACCGGTGCTACACCTCCAGAAAGGAGAGGTCTCTCATTTTGATTTCTTTTGACTGCCCTTTGTTTGCCTGAATAGGAGAACACCTGTGTCATGTGTCCATACTTTTGTACAAAATACAGGAGTTTTCATTCATTTCCCCCCATCTCCCAGAGAATGATACAGTTTTGCCTCTGTCGGCTTCATGCTATTTACCCATGTACTTGCACCAAATTGTATTGCTACCCTATTAGAGTTCTCCGGTAGTGGTATGCCTGTTAGTGTGCTCTGTAGAGATCATGAATACACTGCAACATATTCAAGTATTGTCAACTTGCAAATGCGTAGAGAAAAAAAAAGAAGGGAATGCCAAAAAAAAAAAAAAAAAGGATCAAATGCAAATTTGAAAATGGGTCTGCAGATGTGCATGACATTTAAAAGCTCAATGAAAAGTCACACTGTTCTCCAGCATGTGATAATTTATATATGTATGCAAAAGTACTCGTCTTCTCACTTTGGGAATTTGGTAATTTTATTTATGGTTGAAGTCATTATTTTTATTGTAAGTTATGATAATCTTACTACTGAGTGTATTCTGGACTTAAACTACATTTCTTCATTTAGTATCAACCAAAGGAGATATAGCCCACTCACTGTGTGTCATAGCCCAACCCCAGGCACCCTCTGTTCACTCTTTGGATGTACCTCACCATCCACATCACTCTCTTTGTAACCTGGTCCTGAGTGAATCTTCCTCTTGTGGTTTTCACTTGTCCAACCACTGTCTTAATGTCCTATTAAAAGGTTGTCTTACCCACCCAATCCTCTTTCACCCGACCACTGTCTCCTCATCCAGCACTGGGTTCACCTTTATTGCCATACACCGTCTTCTCTCCGTGTCTTCAGCCCTCATGTGTCCGCTGTCCTTCTCTTTTACATTACGACCTACCTCACCTGTCTTGTTCGTCTTTCTTGAGCAATCTCTTATTTCCATCGTCCACATTTTACTTGTTGTCTCGCAGGTTTTCCTTCTCAGATTGGAGTAAAAAAAAAAACACAAGCTAATTTCCTAAACTGTAACCCTCTGTAGGTTCCTTTCTTCTTAGCAAATTTCAGTGAATGTTTAGCATCCTGTAGTATTACACCCTTTCCCCTTCCCCCCTCACAGACCTGGAGGTTGACAGATCTCAGTTGTGCTCTATTCGTTGCCCCGGCCCCGCCTGGCCAAGATCAGGCCTCCACTTCCCACCCCCCACTCCCAATCATCATCACTCATGTCAGTGTCTCATGGACATGACACCCGTCACTCACACCGAGGACATGACTGCATCCCTTATCTATTTTGAACCATCCTCGTCCCCATCATTTCGTCTCTGACAGCTATGTTAGAGAGTCCAAGGAATTATGCTCAGTTTAGTTAGCAGATGTTACCTTGTGGTTTAAAGAAAGCAAAAAAAATGAATTATTCCACCATGTTTTCATCCTCCATATTTACTCAGTTTCATCATAGTTTCATAACATTTTTTTTTTTTTTTTTACACAAATTGATGTTACTAATGTTCTTTCTTCATTGAATTTCACAGAGCAGGTTTAGATTTTTAAAAGTCCTCTTGACGGCAAAAGTTATGAAGCAAGACAAACAATAAAAAAAGAGTATGACTTCCGAGGATCCATAACTAGAGAAAAATCTGCAAATCTCTTTTTTACAACATAACTTTTTCTTGACTTAGCACTTTATACTGTATCTTCAGTGTGTTCAGATGAATTATTCTTTTGCCATATTTCTGTCTTTTTTATTTTTATTAGCACACGTCCCAATATTTGTCAGGACCTGAGTGACATTCAACAATCGCGAATGGCAGAATCTATTGAATACATTAAGAGGAATGCATCTAATTCTATCTAACCAGCACTTTTTCAAACATGTTTTGCATCTTTAAAGAATTTATTTCCCCTGCAAAGCATCAGGGAATGTGACATACCAAGATGCATGCATGCACATACAATAGAAGCACCCGTGCCTATGAGCTTAGCTTCAGATTGATAGAATCTCATCCACCAATACATTAAATCTCTTTACGCTGTCTGACACAATGCAAGTTGACAATGTAAGCTGTAAGTGTTTATAATTTGCCCTTAGAAGTAGCAACAAAAAAAAAAAATCCCTGTTGTTTCTGTGTTGTGATGACGACGTGCTGTTCGCCTGTGCCTCACTGATGTCTTCTCCTCTGAACCGTGTTCTTTCCCCTGTGCCGTTGGCTGGATAGACGCTGACAGAGCTCAGAAACATGGCATGGATGAGTTTATCTCCGCTAACCCCTGTAGCTTTGACCACGCCTCGCTTTTTGAGATGGTGCAGCGACTCACGTTGGACCACAGGCTCAATGACACCTTCTGCTGCCTGGTGAGTGACCCTCTGCCCCGTTATAACGTCAGCACATGATGAAATTTATGGCAGCGAGCTGTTTTTTTTGTGAGCTCATATGCAGTAATGTAATTCCCATCTGTGTTTGCGTTGTGCAGGGATGGTTTAGCCCAGGCCAGGTGTTTGTCTTGGATGAGTACTGTGCCAGGAACGGAGTTCGAGGTTGTCACAGACATCTGTGTTACCTGCGTGATCTACTGGAAAGAGCAGAAAGTGGGGCTATTATAGACCCCACTCTTCTTCACTACAGCTTCGCTTTTTGTGCCTCCCATGTCCATGGGAACAGGTGTGCCCTAATCCCTTCTTTTAAAGTATTTTGCTTTGTAAGTTACATTTCTGAACAGGATGTGGAGGCTCATTAAAGGTGCAGTCTGCGATTCATATTCAAGACGCTTTTTCGTCAAATTAAGCAAATATCTCCCGTACGCTCTGTTTGTGGGGTGAAAAAGAATTTTAGTGTTCATACTAGGGCTGTAACCGACTCAGAAATATGTCAGTTGAATCAGATTTGGCTGTTCAATATGAATATTCAACTATCCCTTTTTGGTTTTAACATACAGAGTTTGAGAGTTTGAACAATGTTCAGCGGGACGTTCAGTGTGACGGTGACATTTCTAACATAGTAAACAAGCTAACTATGCTACAGATAGATCAGAAGTGTGCAACAAAATCTTTCACCGCCACTAGATATTGAACAAAAGCCAGAGACTGTATCATATTAAGTTGCCATGAATTGTAAATTCACCACTTCTACCCAGAAGGCAGAAAATAACTTTATCTCGGAGCCTGGCCAGGCAAAGCCTCTTTTCCTGCGGGCAGCTGCCTCTGTGTTTGCAGCTGCCTTTTCTGAAGAGCTAAATCTTTAGTCCCCAGAAGTACGCTGACTAACAACAACAAAAAAAGACTGCTGGACTTTAACCAATCTTAGTTGACTGAGGGGTCTCCAAATAATGATTTAAATCTCCAACAGGGTGCAGCTTTAGTTCATAGACAGCCCTGGCTCTGTAAATAAAACAGAGGAAGTAGCTCAGACCAAGCTACACAACTCTATGCCCACTATCCTCCCTCTTCCACATTCTCACCATGGAGGAATGGAGCTACGCCATGACAGCAATGAAACGTAAATAACACCGGAGATATTAGTAGAGCTTCTGAAGGAGCACTGATAAGAGGGGGTGTATTTGTTTGTTAAGTTCAAATATCAATAATCTTTCTCCAGAATTGCAGACTCCACCTTTAAGGTCACAGTATAAATGGTATTCCTCTAGGGAAACTGATAGCTCCTATATGCAGAGTAGGTGGGCGCAGTAAATCTCCATAAACACTGGAGAAGAACAGAACAGAGAAGTCAGCCTCATCAGACATTTTTGTCATCCATCTGTTATTTTGCCATATTTTACGTTTGTTTACTTTTATGTTATGTTAATTTTTTGCAGTGTTTTGTGTCACATGTTGTTAATCAGTTGTATATTTCTACATATATTTCCTTGTTTTCTACCATTTTTCTTTGTTTTCTTTTCTCTCTGTTCTTTGTTGCCATAGTCTCTCACTGTCCATATTATTCATCCTCCCATGCGTCCGTTAAAGTCAGAGAGGGCAGCAATTACTGGGGGCCGCTGGGCTATGAGGCGCTAACGTCCCCAAACAGCCCCCAAAGCCCCGATCCTCGCACTGCCTCTAAACGAGCACGCATGTTCAAGTTTAGAAAGAGAAAGGATTCCAAAATACCTCTCTTTCAAGGGCAAAAAAGGTGAGACATTGTCACTTATCTGTCTGTGTCGCACAACAAGAACAAACACACACAATTTGCAGGCAGTTCCTTGGGAGCTAAAAAGGTTTTTGCCAGTGTCTTTTTTTTTTTTTTTTGTTCTTGCATCTGTCGGACTCAGACGAGAGGTTGCGTAACTTCAACCTCTGCAGGGTTTCAACTGGGTTAAAGTGTGTGGGTGTGATCCTCACAGGCCAGACGGGCTGAGCACAGTGAAAGTGGACGAGAAGGAGCGCTTTGAAGACATCAAGGAGCGGTTGCGTGTGATATTGGAAAACCAGATTGTAAATTTCAGGTGACGCCCGCCTCGCCGACAGCACATTACCACAAGTCACAAAACATTATGCCTATCGGTATTTTTTCCACTGTTATTACATTTTCTGTCTCCATCCTCCCTTGTAGATATTGTTTCCCCTTCGGTCGTCCAGAGGGAGCACTGAAGGCCACTTTATCTTTGCTGGAGAGGGTTTGTAAATATAAAGAAAAAGCATTTTACACCCCGTGAAACAACAACTGTGATGTGGAAACGTGTTACATAACTCCTCTTTAATGTTGCCTGTAGGTCCTGATGAAGGACATTGTGACCCCAGTTCCACCAGAGGAAGTTAAAGGGGTGATCCGCAAATGTTTGGAGCAGGCCGCTCAGCTCAACTATGAGCGGATTAAAGAATATGCTAAAATTGAAGGTAACCAGAAACACACAACTCAGCATCACATCCAGGCTGTCGGAGTGAATGTGTTTATGATATAATGATGGAGAAAAACACCCAGTAAACAATCATACTGGTGATTAAAATGTGAGTGTGTGCAGTGTAGTCATTTAAGTATAAGATTGAAATGCTCAGCCAGTGGTCGTGTGTGGAATAAAACAGGAAGAGACACTTTAAATATTACACATATCTTCCAAGATGAGATTGTACTTGTCACTGTTATTACTTCTTTACACACTGTGAGTTCACTTGGTATATGGTATATCTGTGTCCATATCCCAAATGATTTGTGGCATTCCCAAATTATTTGTGACAGTTTGTCGGTCACTCTCTGTCTCTCAGTCCAATAACTCTCTCCTTTGTTTCAGGCCTGCTTTAGCTCTGTGCTGTTCTGTAGGTCAAGTTGGCTTTTGTGTAGAGGTGTGTGAGTAAAAATGCATTCAAATCCAAAGCCCTGAAATCTGTTGATGTGCTGATCTCTCATTGTGCCTTGACTATTCGAGCTGTGTAGTACCCCGGCCTCTGACATTTTGACGATTGGACTGTGAGTTCAGCTTAACTGAACGTCCTCTCTGACTCCCAGTCGATGCACACTCTCCCTCTCCCACTATCTTACTGTAGCTCTTACCTCTCTGATTTCCTCCAGCTGCCCGCCCCCCTCCCTTTATCCCCTGCCTTGAAATACCAGCAGCTCTCCTTTCACCTCTATCTTGTGTTCTTGCTGAAGACCACTATCTTCCTCTCCCTCCCTGCTCTCTGCTCTGCTTCCTTCTCCTCCCCCACACAGCTGTGGGCTCTGCCACAGTTATCAATTTATTTGACCTCTCGACTGTGTGATAAGTGGCTTTTAACCAAAGGAATGCTGGGATTGAACACCTACAAACCAGCATCAGCCACCTGCATGTGCTTTGAGACATAACAACATGGCCTTTCTTTATTGGCATGGATTACATATCAAAAATTGACAAGACATTTTTATGATGTCTTATTCTCCCTGCCGTGTCTTTTGTTCCAGTATCCATTAAAAGCATTGACGTGCATTTTGCATATTTACATAGAAAACTCTGATGTTGTTTATGCCTTGAAAGAAACCCCTCAGGGTGCTAAAGATACTAAGGATTCACACCTTACTATCTTGCCATGCTATGTGAATTTACTTTCCACTGTCCTTGTGAGGCGCCTGTTTCAAAATAAACCAAACATTTGACCTTGCTACCGGGCCTCCTGGCCAAGAGAATGTCGTTTTCACCTGGACAGCCCTCTTCCCATCAGCCCCCGACCTCTAGCCTGCCCACCTCTGACCCCAGCCTCTTGCATGCCCCAATCCTTTTTTATAGGAAAAAAGAGGGAAATGTATGAGCACCCTGTCTTCTGCTTGGCGTCTCAAGTGATGGATTTGACCATCCGTGAGTACCTTCATCATCCTCTCCCCAGTCTCTCTCTCTTTCCCTCCTCCTCCTTATTTTAAGCACCCTTTCACCTCATCCCCCCTCTCTGCCTCCTCTCCCCCCTCAGAGATGTTGCTCCTGCCATGCTTGTTTTTTATCTGTGCTTGTTGTCTGTGAGAGTGAGTGGGGAGCGCACCAGTCGAGAGATCTGAGCAGCACCACACTGAATCAGTCAGGGTCCTTTTCTAGTACCATCTGTTTGTGATGGACATGAATGAGCAGTCTGGTCTGTAAGCTTTTTTTTCTTTTGGTTGGATGCCGATTCCTTTGACTTGAATGCATTTTTACATTGCTTACATTGTTATCTCCTCCAGTCATTTGGTCTGATCATGTGTCAGTGGTGTGCTGTGCCGAACAGGTAGGCTTTTCCTGTCACCGTGACGCTGCAGATAGTGAAGGAGCATCTGTCGACAGAGCTATTGTATGGGGAGGACAGGGCAGGGCGTAGGGTGTATGGATTCAACAGCTCCTTGTTTATGTGTTCAATTGATTCAACTCAATCCAAGTCACTCAGTGTGTCCTGTCTCTGATCCTGGCAGCTGTTTGTGTGTCTTACCTGTCGACGACAGTCTGAGCTGTGTCTGTTTGTTAACGAACATCTTATCACTTCTTTTAATTTCCAATTTTCCACAGGCTAATATCTCAGTGTTTCTGTTTCTTATTGTATGTTTGTGACGTTTGTCTGTTGCCTAGAAACCTCACTACCCTGGAGCTGAAATCGTCCCAGCAGATTCTTTGAAAGGGTCACATGGTGATGATTAACAACTCTGAGCTTTCCCCCCCTCTCCCTGTAACGTGACAATAACCCTAGAAACCGTGCTAATTCTAAACATCTCTTTATCTTTTCTCTCCCTTTTTCTCGCTGAAGTTGAGAAAGGTCAAAAGGATCAAAAGGATCCAGGTGAACCAATGTTTAGCTTGTGGTTTAGCCACAGTGCACACATACATATACACAGACCCAACCCCTCACCCCTCCACACACATGTACTTTGTGACTAGATGCAGAACATATGCATGTATGCACAGATTTTACCTGTAGCACATCTTCCATACAGTATATTATACACCTTTGTAATATACACACTCATTCAAGTTCTCAAATGTCTTGGCATGTTTTAAGCATCTCTTTTTATAAAGTAAATATTTAGAGATTGTATTACTTTATATCATTTCAGATGTGGCTCGAGACTGTTTAGTTCGGGACGTTTTCATTCAGCTTTCGTGCAGTGTTGTACTCACATAACAATTACGTGGTTAAGTGGTTGTATGTGGCTGCAAAATACATTCAACCAGCATTTTTTTGCATGAAGAATTATAGAGTAATACAATCTCTTACAATAAAAGAATAAGTGACATATTTGCCCACATGTTAAAGTAAAATGGGAAAAGAGGGACATAAGCAACATTTTAATGTAACCTCTCATCATCAAGTGGAACACATAAACATTTCCACTACAGATCATACTTCTGATAATTGGATTGTATATGTGCACACGTTTTCTTACTGTCATAATCTTATACGATCATACATTTAAAATAAACTTGCTAGCCATTTTAGTAACTTAAAGGGCCAATTCAACAAGAAAAAGGCAAGCAAAAAATGTGTCCTACTTTCGTGGTATATAGTCATGCAGATAGTTATAGTTTAATTGCAACGTACACGATCTCTATAAACATATAACTGCATATGTATGCCGATGTAGGGCTGGGTATCGCTACTAATTTTCTGAATTGTTTCGATTTTCATTCACAAGGTCCCGGTTTGATCTGATGTCTGTTTAAATTTGATGTCCGATTCAATTCGATTTGTGATATTTCAGTTACAGTACCAATTTTTGTTAGAATATGAACAAGATTCTTAGAGAACTAATGCTGTAAATTTTACAAGGAATTGTTAAAATAAAATTTCAGAATTAAAACTGAATATTTTATAGCTAAATGTTGTTTCTAGAGCAGCAACAATAATATTAAAACAGTAAAGTTTAAACTCAATATCTCATTGGAAACAAAATCGAAAACATCAATAAGCAACCCTGACGCACAGAAAGCAGAAGGAGACACTGCTGCAGCATGATCATAAATTACCACAAAACATAAAGAGTAAGCTAACAGTAACAGATAAAGAACCAGTAATGTTGGAGCTTGTCAATACTATGGTTGATAATTTGATAATTGATAATTGATAATTTAGCACCGGGGACCGTTTACGACCGGCGAGATTAACAGCGTTAAAGCTGCACACATCCGTGGGAAAAAGCGTGTATTAAAAGATCCATCTTGGATTTTATGAATCAATTTTATCAGGTCATTCAAGTGAAGATTGATTTGAATCGGGTGAATTGATTATATTAACCCAGACCTAATTGGAAGTGTTGTGGTTTCCGTGCGTAGTCGGAGTTGTATCGTCTATTGCCTGACAACAATTTAGCTTTATACTAGCTTTTGTTCTCTTGTATCTGCTCTATATACAGATGTCTGTTTGTAGAGGTTAGCTGAAATGACTGTTGTACGGAAGAGGAAGTCTTGGCCCGTATATTTGCTGGTCACATTGAACCTGTGAAATATTGACTGTTGCCCCCAGAAGCTTATTGTCATCAAACCAATTACTGATGGTCACCAAAAATGTATACAACATAATGAAATGTCGTTAACATCAGATGACGGCAAAACATAAAACCTGGAGTACCTCCAGCCATCTTCATCCAACCAACAAACTACTTGCAGCTGGTTTCTGATATCTGCCACTGAAACAATCTGCATGGCTAAATATCACCAAGGATACATTTAAAACAATTAGTTTAACTTGTTTGTCTTTGATTTCTTGCAATTTTGGTGAACTGGCCCTTTAATATTCCACAGTAGTCAGACACATTTAGAATAATGGTGTTCTGTTTTTGGGCAATGCCGTAATAGATATATTACATACCGTATGGCTTTGGATTGAAATGCCTGCATGGTGCTGATGAAGCCACAAAGGTTTGCTTTACTTCTAGACCAAACCATGATACAAGCATTTTTCAGATCTGCTCCCAGTGCTCCCGTTCACAGGGCATCATGACCACAGAATATACAGTTACTGTAATACAAGTCCATGTGATCCATCCATTAGTGTCGATTAAATGTCCCTGAAGACAATGGCTCGAGTATTATCTCGGCTCTTTATATCTCAGATTTCCCCTGATGATAAACTTTAGCCTAGATGACAACTGGAAGCGTATCCGTAAGTGGTAGATTAGGGTTTCTTTAATCTATTTTACAACCAGGACCCCAAAATAGAAACATGTTTCCATTCGGCTTGAGCAGGAATACTTAAGGAATATTCGAGAAAATGCTACTACTTAGAAAAATCATAGTAGAAGCAATGAAAGACCCCAAATCAGAACTGCAGTGTAAAGACCACAACTGTTTTATGTAGAGTTATATGTGCTTTTGATTTGTGTAGCCATTCAGTTCCATGTTCAAACTATACGCATATCATGTCACATAGTCGTACTGTTTGAATAATCCATTTCATGGCGTTAACTGTCTTCTCAGATCATTCTGTCTGCAAAGGTACAAGCAAGTGATTTGGAGCTTTTGCAAGTTATAGACCAACGTTGATAAGTGAAAGACAGCCAATGCAGTTTGTAGTATGCAACACTTCCAGCACCATCACACTGTAAAAATATATTTATTAAAACACACCTGAAATCAGTCAGTCAAATGATTGGTTACTAGTTTATTGATTTATGGGATGATAGCTGATTTATAAGGAATTAAAGCATCTAATGAACCAAATACATTATAGAGTTTTCATTGTTTTGAGTCAAAATTGTGTTGCGTGTCTTGACCCTCAAAATCTATAACCTATGTTTTGTGGTATTGTCCAGAGATTGCATAAAAAATTAAATGAAATTAATATAAATTGGAAATACATGTCAGAACATGAATAAATTGTCCTTAGGTGTCTTTAATAGTACTTTTTAAAATTGGCTATGAATGTAATTTGACTATTTTTTTTTTTGACATTTAGAAAAATATCTGCCCTTTATGAAATTATTTGCTTTTTAGCAGTTTTATGGAAGCCCACTTCTGTCAGTGTGCTGAAAAAGAGATCATGTGAGGTCATTATAATGACAAATTTTGCTCAAATAATGACTTAGTATCTCAAAATGACAAGACACTTTCTCAAAACAATTATTTACCGACCTCAAAATCTTTCTGAAAATAACTAAGTATCTCAAAATAATGAGTTAATATTTTAAAAATAATGAGAAACCTTCTCAAAACTATGAATAAGTTTCTCAAAATAATAAGAATTTTTCTGAAAATACTAAGTTAATATCTCAAAATAATGACGTAGTATCTCAAAATAACAACACTCTCTCAAACAATTTCAACAGTCTCAAAAATATTAATCAGCTTTCTGAAAATAATGACTTAGTGTCTCAAAAATAATTACTTGATATATTAAAAAATGAGAAATGTTCTCAAAATTATGAGTTAGTATCTCAAAAAATAAAAATAATGAGTTAATATTTTAAAAATAATGAGAAACTTTCTCTAAATTATGAATTAGTTTCTCAAAATAATAAGAATTTTTCTGAAAATACTCAGTTAATATCTCAAAATAATCGCTTAGCATCTCAAAATAATGAGACACTTTATTCAATTATTTACTTATCTCAAAATAATAAGCTTTCTGAAAATAGTGACTTTGTATTGTTTGTATTGTTTCTCAAATTATTTTAATAAAAGTTTCTCATTTAGTAACTTAACATGTTATTGTTTTTTTGTTAAATCAAACTGGCAGAAAATGTCTTCCATAAATTTAACTCTATAGAAATGTAAGTAAGAAGCTTGATTTTAGTCAGCAGTACAGTACTAGACAGATATCTGGATAGGAATTAAAAATCTTAATCTAATAAGAAACTTGAAACAGAAGAATGAATTATTTTTACAGTGTGTGCTCATTAAATGTTTTTTTACACCATGCCATGCGACAGCTCCTTATACAGATGGCTTATTCAGTACCGCTTCACAATATGCATGTTTCGATGCCACATTGCACCTCCATCTCAACGCCACTATTCTCGTGCCTGATACTCTTCCAACATAAGTCTGATTATCCTACAAACACATTAGTTATGTTGCTTTATGTCATGCAGCCCAAAATGCTTATTAATAAGAACAGCTTTGACTTGTTATGAGGGTATGGTAGATAAACACCACAGTGTAAGCACTGTGTTTATACTTTTATTAAAACGGTCAAAAATATAGACAGGAACAATCTTCTGAATAGTCATAAAAATCCCCCTGGAATCCTTCTCTGTGCTTGACTAACCACTCATCCCTCACCCTCATCCTTTTGTCTCAGAGAACGTAGGCCGCTTAGTCACGCCTGCCAAAAAGCTGGAGGAAACAATTCGCCTGGCGGAGTTAGTCATAGAGGTCCTCCAGCAGAACCAGGAACACCATGCGGAGGTGAGTGAGAACCCTCTCCTCCTCTCCTCCTCAAAACACTTTCCCTCTATACTCTCACTCTTATCTCACTCCGCCCCTCAGTAGGGAGTTAGTCTTATTATCAGCCTTCTATAAATAAAGCTGCTTTCATCTACGGGTAACTAAAAAAAAAAAACCCTTTCAAAGATGAATTTAATTTAGGAGAGCTCTAATTTGTGTTCAACAGACCATGGCTACATGGAATCACAGCGCCGTGTTTGAGCAGAGACTGTAAATTAGACATAAAATGATATAATGTGTGCAGTTCTTTCCTCTGATCACAGCTCATAGCTCAGTGTTGCAATGTTACATAAGTCGTGGCAAGCGTTGGAAAATGGCAATATTTTATAGGCAGGCCATTATAAACAGGAGGCAGGAATGTAAACAACAACACAACCTCTGCATTCTCTTAATATTGTTAAGTTTTCTTTTATTAGATGACAAAATAGCCAGTGGTGGAAGAAGTGCTCAGATCTTTTACATTAAAATCACCTATACAGCAGTGTAGTAATCAGGGCTGTGACTGTATGGATTTTAAAACACAACGCATCACTGCAGTTTGGTGGTTTAAAGCCAATTGACCCTTTGCTAAGTCCTGCCCCCGGACGCTGGCCTATCATAACGTAGCATCGGGCCGGCTCAGACCAGGGTCCGACAACAACTCAGCTGTGTTTCATTGACTCTAATGCAGTCGTTTCAGATTTCCGTCATTTTCAGGCTGGTTTTGTGGATTTGGAGCTAAATGTTGTGCCTGGGGCACGTCGTGTATTAATGATACTCGTTACCTGGAGAGGTTGGAAAAAGATACACGTTTCTTCCCTGTTCCAAAACCAAAATCAAA
>NC_065529.1:28676843-28714209 GCF_006386435.1 Epinephelus moara
TACAAAACAGATCAGCATAATAAATTAACAGTAATCCGCATGACACAATGAGACAGAGAGAGAGAGAGAGAGAGAGAGAGAGAGAGAGACAGACAGACAGACAGAGAGAGAGATGCAGGTAATAACAGTAGCTTACAACAACATTATTGAAAGTAATAATATTACAGTTCTGGCTACTGTGGTACAATATGTTGAAAGTATGCCTTGTGTGGCGATCAACAGTGATGTGGTGGTTCACTTTTACACTGTGATCTGTAGGCTATAGTTCGGCTTTAGCTTCTAACTATCTTTGTCTTTTTAACCTGTTGTTGCTGCTGAGTCAGTTTGACATCCTGGATATATCCTTCAAACACAGACTGTAGACCCCTCTGTCTGCTTCTCTCTGGAATCACTCCTTCATTTTTCTAAACATATGATAGTGAGTGCGGTTAGTTACAGTTTGGGCTCCACGCTTACTCCGACAGCTTATTGGACCATCACGAAGGGGCGGGACTTAGCAAAAGGTCAGTTACGGCAGAATTGCGGTGATGTGGTTTGATGGCACAACCCTGGTAGTAATACACCATTAGAGGTCCTATATTTAATATCCTATGTATGAAAGTATGAAAATGTAAAAGAGCTTGTCAGAAAATAAGTGATAAATCACGATATATTACATTACTAGATTGTTAATACTGATGCATCAGTGAGAGAGACGATAACATGAGGTGATTAATGTGGTAGTAAAGAAGAAAAAACAAACATATGCTGCACAAATTTGCATTCCCTTTTTGTATTTATTTATTATTTTGCCTTTTTTGTGAAATATTAAATAACTGTTAATTTCATTGTACAGTTGAAACCACCTGGAAAATTCAACCATGTCTAAAATTTGTTCTTTTTGGAAGACTTTAGAAGCAAAAAAGATTGGAAAGCACTAGCTAAATCTATAACAATGCATTTTGTTTTATAGCTTGAGCAAATGTTTTATGTATGTAGAATCTTAAAATGAGAAATAACTAGTAACCATAGCAGTGAGATAAATGTAATGGGGTAAAAAAAAATAATATTTCCCTCTGACATGTAGATGAGTAGAAGAATAAAGTAGCATTTCCACCACTGAAAATAGTTTATGTATTGCATCCTGTTTGCTGAGCTGGTAGGAGAGCATGATGAGCATGTGTAGTTGTGTAGATCTGAAGGTGATCCAATGTGATCTTAGAACATACAGATAAAGCAGATTTATTGTATCTCTCTGAATATGCTTGACAGGCGGCAGTCACAAGTTCTGGAGATCAATCGGTACAGTATTTTTATTTCTTTTTCCTCTTCAGTCCCCATCACGACCCCCCTGTATGGCATGTGTGCCACTATGGCAAGAGGCACCTTTGTAGGCAGAGAATGATCTCATAGATACTGTAGCAATGGGTGGGGTTTTTTTTAGGCATAGAAGTGAGAGCAAACATGTTTAAAAATTAAAAGGCACTGTAGCTTGCACAACATAATTGTGATCATAAAGCATGTTCATCGGGCCATAAAGAGGTTTCCTTTCTCTCCAAGCATGCTGAACCAGTAAATTCCCCCAAAGTATGCTCCATGTGAACCTTTTGAAGTTTGATCCACCATAAACATTTGTTTCCCCTCCATCCAGCGATTAATTTTCACAGTCCGCACCTGTTCAAGCATTACTTCCCCAGCTTCTCCTCTTCCATCCCTCTCTGCTGTCTATTCTTAGTTTAAAAAAAAACCCTTTGAAGAGAAATGCCTCAAAAATACTTTACTGTTCTGTACATCTTCCTGTGTTCTCACTGTCATATGATTGGTGACTGTCCAAGCAGGGAAAAGAGGTATGTAGTAAAGTTGATTGAGAAACTCCCATAATGCTTTGTGCATGTCCAGTAGATGACGCCACGTCTCCTCCCTCCCCCTCAGCATCAGTACAACCTTTCAGGATTGATCCCCTTGACACGGTTGCATTATTACAGCACTATAGTCTGTCTGGCTGAACACTGGCTCTGCTCTAGAGCTTTCAGGGTCCTGTATGTGTCCTGCAACCTCCGTCAAAGGTTGGACAGACTCCTCCTGGCGACCTTTGAGCGTTTTCCCCAGCACTTACCTGTTGGAAACTTTTACAGCCCGTTAATCCCCACCCCCCCCACCCCCTGTCCGCAATAAGAGTATCTCTCCTTGAATGTGATGGAGAAGAGCTTTGTTTGCTGCCTGTTTTTCTAACACTAGAACTGTCAAGCGTTTGTAAAATTTTGGGAGCGGGGCAGGTAAGTAGACAGGTAAGTCCGGTTGTCACTGCCGTTGTGGTGGTGAAGCCAGATGGGAAAATAACAGAAGAGAACTGTAACAGAAAACAAAGCATGCAGCATAATTTGGAAAGATCGAGCTTCATTTATTGGACTTGGCAACGTGTTAGTCTGGATGATAAGCAAATAAGCCAAGCCAAGACTGCCAGCAAAGCAGCTACTGTGCTCCAGCTGTCAAAGGGCGAGGAAATCCTGACTGTGCTAGAAAACGGTCAGCTGAATCTCAAAGACTTACTTAACTAATTGGAACAGACGCACTCCAACGCTAGAGATGCTGCGTGCTGCAGTCTTTGGTGTGCCTCGTTGAAGATGTGCATGAGTCACATTCGCATCTAGCGGGCTATGGGTTTGTCGGTGATGTGAATGGTGGACCCCCTCGTCTCTTGGCTCGAGAGAAAAGCATGCAGGGAGCTCCACATTTGCATGAGAAAAGCACCTTTCCCTTAACTTTATAGATGCTGTCATGAATATAACAAGGCACGAACATGCAACCTTACTGTCTGATTACTTGTCTACGTATAAACTCACCTACAGTTTATCCCTTTAAGTCCTGATCGATAAGAGCAGTGGGTTCAATTTCAGAGCATGCGATCGGAAACACACACACCACACACACATACACAAACAATCCAGACGGGTGTCATGGTGTGTCCTTTCCTTGCAGTGTTTTAAAGGAGTTGACATACAGCACGAGACAGTCACAGTGCATACTTGAAGGATTAATTTGCCATTTTTGGAAATGTACACTTTGCTGTCTTGCTGTTACATTAAAAGTACTGTATCAGTTATAACTGAAGTTACAGCAAGCAACTGGTTAGCTTAGCATAAAGACTGAAAGCAAGAGGAGACTGCTAGCGTGGCTCTGTCAAAAGGTGAAACAAAATCCACCTACCAGCACCTCTAAAGATCAGTATCTAAGAGATGATATCTTATTTGAGTAACGTTATGCACGGGTATGTGTTAAGGTCTTTTCAGACAATAACAAATAAGCCAACTGCATATTTGCTTGGATCCGTGCAACCTTGCTGCGCTCCTTGAGAATAGGTGGGCAGACAAACGTTTCGGGAGTAAACACCAGGTGGTCTATGCGTGGTAACCATTTAAACGGCTTCTGTACACCTGCATTTTGGTCCGTTTGTTGACACACTGGCAATCCCAGTCTTTGATGACCGATGATAGCTAAAGTTAGCTAAATTAGCATAGCCATAACTTCATAGCCCAACTAAGCTATAACTACATAATCTAATGTCATGCGTCCAGTCTTGTGCTGATGCTCTTCAAAGCAAAAGCCCTCCTGCTTTTCCTCTTAACAGTTACATATCTCAGGGCATTCAGTGTCTTGTCCGTTGATTAAAAAAAAGAAGAAAAAATCAGGACAGTTCAACTCTGGCAGCAGGCAGGTGTGTGTGAGACGAGCACCACCATAACAGTGTCTTGTCAGATTGTCCACGCCTCCCTACATGCTGCTGGCCTCTCATTGAAAACAAATTACTAGGCACGTCAATCGCTGCCTGCTTGAGAAGACCTTTAGTCGATTTCTTTGACTCCGGGAGTGTTAATTACTGAGCTGTAGAGGTAGAGGGTGGAAGATGGACAGAGCCAGACTGGCTGTTTCACCCTGTTTCCAGTTTTTATGCGAAGCTAAGCTAATCAGCTGCTGGTTTTACCTTCATATTTAACACAGCAAACATAAGAGAGGCAACAATCTTTTCATCTAACTCTCAGCAAGACAGTGAGGAAGCATATTTCCGAATATGTTGAACTATTCCTTTAACATACATCAACATATATAAAGCATACTCAAATCCAGTGGTGTTTCCTTTTAAACTGATGAGCTCCAGTTGTGCATATTGTTCCCTCCTTCCTTGTCTTCCTTCGTTGTGTCACCTCATCTCCTAACTGGAGCCCTTGTTCACCTGTCCGCTCTCCCTCCTGCTGTGTCTCTAGGCGTTTGCGTGGTGGACAGACCTCATGGTGGAGCATGCAGAAAACTTCCTGGCCCTCTATGCCATCGACATGGATGCCGCTCTGGAGATCCAGTCCCCCGAGAGCTGGGACAGCTTCCCCCTCTTCCAGCTGCTCAACGACTTCCTCCGGACAGACTGTAAGCTCCCACGTTTATTCTGTAGACACTTGAGGTATTTTTATGCTCAAAGAAAAAGACACTCATGTCTCTCTGTCACTGCCTCTCTCTTTTATACAGATCATCTGTGCAATGGAAAGTTCCACAAACACCTCCAGGATCTGTATGCTCCTCTGGTGGTTAGATATGTGGATCTGATGGAGTCCTCCATCGCACAGTCAATTCACAAGGGTTTTGATCGAGAGTCCTGGGAGCCTGTAAAGTAAGGAGCCTCCGTCTTTATAGCTAGGCTGTAGGATGGTTGGAGATGCAAGGCTTTTATATTCAGATGACAGACTGACTGCGTGGAGGCTGAGAAATCTGGGAAAGCAGCTGTAATGTTCACCCAGGCTTCCTGTAGGTTCACTTTTAAAGAATGAGCCAAGAGTGGGCTGAATAACCTATTTTCCCTCTGAAAGAAATGGGTTATTTATTCTGAAAATAGTCTTTGACTAATGTATGTGTCTTACCAATTTCTCTCTGACACATTGGGGTCAGGGCAACACCTAATATCTCTGTTGTTTTGTTTTGTGAACTAACCTTCATAATGTGTGCTTTGACATGTTGCCAGAAACAAAGGGCCTCCGGTCTGTTGTGTTGCTGTTATAATTTATTTGTTGTGGCTTTCGAACTTTTGCTTTTGCATTTTTTTATGGCAAAGATTATATTTAAGATTTATTAAAGTAAAGTTTTTTTTCTTGGTCTTTATTTATGTTTAGTCTTTTCAGTATTACGTTGCTTCTCCCTTTCACTGCATTAAATACTGTATGTGTGTGCGTCCTGAGCTGTCTTTACCAGAGGTGTGGACTCGAGTCAGTTTGATGATCTTAGACTCGACTTGACAGAATCAAAAAAGGCTTGACTTGGACTTTAACACCAATGACTCGTGACTTCACTTGAACTTTAGCCATTTGACGTAAACATTTTCGGATACCTTAAAACGTTTGCCACAAATCAATTCATTTCTCTTCATTTCCTGAATCATATTAACATGAATGCTTTTCACTCCCAGCAAGTCGACATTCAATTCCCCAGATCCACTTTGTTTGAACCAATCCAACAGCTTTAAATCAAGTTGCAGGAGAGAACAATAAAGAACTTTAGCTACGTTACTGATCACCAGTTGGAAAAAATGATATCAAAGATAATTTTGTTCATGTACAAAAACTATTTGGTGGTCAACAAAAAATGAAATGCAACATGTAAAACATAAAAAATTACAGAGGTGCAACAACTTTCAGCAAACTTGTTTAAACAAATAAATACACTTCAGCCAGGAGCACTTTAGTCAAAGAAAACTTTATTACCATTTGCATATTTGGCAGCATGGCTCTGTTCTGGGGCCTCTCTGCCTTTCCTCGGGCCTGCACAGAAAGCCTCTTCCACGCGCTTACGTGTAAGGCCTTAAGGCGGAGAGACCATACCTCTCTGCCCTTCCACGTGCAGATGAGGGAAGCCTGAGGCAGAGAGAGCAAACCTCCCTGCCCTTCCATGCACCTACATGGAGAGCCTAAGGCAGGAAGCAGCAGCAAAGACCCCATGGGAACAGAACAGAGCAGCATCAATGACAAACAGAAATGACATTGATAAGTCAGACACAGCATGAAAAGGAGGAGCTGGGGTGGAGGCAGGTTGCAAAGCAGCTTGCAGAGGAAGCAGCAACAGTAGGCAGGGCAGAGCAGTTTAAATAGGGCGCCTTGAATGAGATTTGCCAATTGGTTGCATAGAAAGAAATCATGTGATCCATCAGCTGACTCTCTTCCATCAATCAGCTGCTCCATCAGTTGATTGGTTGTTTGAGATCAGCTGATATAGCTGGGATGTGAGCTGAGCTTGACATCGTGTCCTGCCGTCTTGATTTTTGTAAATTTAATATGTTATTAATGCATTATGACTTGTTTAGGACTTGAAACTCAAAGTCTAGGACTTGAGATTTGACTCAGGACTTGCCAGTTTTGACTTGAGACTTGAGTCAGGACCTGGGTTGGGACTTGAATGCAAAGACTTGAGACTTACATGCGACTTGCAAAACAATGACTTGGTCCCACCTCTGCTCTTTACTCTGTAGGTCTTCGTATAATGTGCGTCTTTGACAATCTTGTCTTGTTTATGTGTGCAACTCTACGTTCCTGTTCCTGTCTTCGCCCCTGATTTCAGATTTTCTGTTACTTTTATGATGAGTGTTACATGGCTTTCTGCAGCTCCCACACCACTGTTATGGATTCTTTTTTTCTTTTTGTCTGTCTTTTCTGCAGGAGTTTAACAAGTAATCTGCCCAATGTGAATCTACCAAATGTGAACCTCCAAATTCCCAAAGTACCAAATCTGCCAGTGCCAGTAGCAGGACTATCAGTTAACCTTCCACAAATGCCTAGCTTTTCTACCCCGTCATGGATGGCTGCTATATATGACTCTGAGTGTGTATTCAACTAGTTTACTTTAGACATATTAAGCAAGCAGAGGCTGCCTTGGTATGAAGATGCCCTCAGCTAAAAAATCTGTCAAAAAATCGAACACTTTTTTAATGAAAAGTACAACAACATTTCCTCTGTATGACTCCAACTGGAGATGAAATGTTACCCCAAATCTAAAGATCAGTTTTGGTTTGTTTCCTCCTGTGTGAGTACTCAATTATTATGTCCATGTTCATGCCAAGGGCACTCTGAGAGGTGTTAGAGTAGATGGGGTTCTGCTTTTGAAAATGAGAAACGCTCTCATTTGTCTCAACATGCATGCTGTTGAGCTGAGGTGTGGAGATACAGGCCAAAACAAAATATTAATGTGACATATTGCTCCGAGGCTATTTGGAAACATTTGCAAGCCAAGATCTGCGGTCTACAATAGATGTATCTCCCCAGAGTTGTTGTCCACAGACATTTGCTTTAGTGATTTTTTAGCGCACTGTAGATCGTAAATGGCCATAGTTTCATCTCTGACCTTGACCACCTGCCAGTAGTCTGATTGGGAGGGAAGATAATGGGTCAGATTGGAGATGATACTGCAGAGAGGCTGGCCGGCTCGTGTTCAGACCTCTTAGTTTTATCACCTCCCGCTCCGACTACACATCATCCCTGCAGCAATTTCCCAATGAGCTCTACTCAGGATGCCCTAAAAGGTCTGCATGGTTTGTTTGGTAATTCTTCCAGGGGCCCCACAAGCCTGGGGACATGGATGTTGAGAGAGGGCCTGTGATGAAGAAAAATCAATTTGGAGATTTATTTTTTTTTTCTGTTTTGTTGAAACACTCGGTTCATGAATGCCAATTTTACACGCCCTCCCTCACGTCTCCATTCCCCTCTCCTTTGTCTTGACACAGTGTGATTAGCTGCTGTATCTGCAGTGATTTTACCTGCATGTGGCCACTTCACATCCCAGTCAATAACCATGCTCTGCAGCATGGTTATTGAGTCGTTGCAGTAATCCCTGCCCGCTCTTTTCCACCCATACACTGACTGCCCACAAACACCTGAATTGACATTTGGACGAACCAGTCAGTCTATGGTCAGAGAATAATTTGACTGTGTTTAGGTGTGGAGGAACAGCATCCTCCTCTGCACCTGCCACAACACCCCCCTACCCCCACCTCCTCTCTCCAGCAGGGTGACTTTTTGTTCTCTGACCTTTGTGTGTGTCTGTTTGGGTCGATGGCAGTAACGGTTCTGGGACGTCGGAGGACCTCTTCTGGAAGCTGGACGCCCTCCAGACTTTCATCAGGGACCTGCACTGGCCTGAGGACGAGTTTGCCAAACACCTCGAGAGTCGTATCCAGCTCATGTCGAGCAACATGATCGAGAACTGCGTCAAGCGGTGCGTGTGTGTGTCCGTGCGTGAGAGGGAGACAGACTGACAGAAACAGAAATACTTGGAGGCACCGAATGCTGAGAATGAACTCTTTACTGAATATTTTATATTATAGTGCGTATAAATATTTCACTTGCCTTGCAGCACCAGGATGGCATTTGAGTCTAAGCTGACAAAGAGCAGCAAGTCCACAGATTTCCGCATCTCTCCAACATTATGCACCATGTTCAACGTGATGGTGGATGCCAAGGACCAGTCAGCTAAATTGTGCGCAATGGAGATGGGCCAAGAGGTATGACCTTCACCTGGGACACCGACTGCATAGAGTCAGTTTTATATTTGCAAAAAGAAAAGAATCTGTGAAATCGCTGTTTTGTTAAAATGTGTTCCCTTCTTTACAGAAACAGTACCACACCCAAATAGACGAGCTGATTGAGGAAAGTGTGAAAGACATGATCCAGCTGCTGGTTGCAAAGGTGCGACTGTTTATCAGCTGTGAAAATAATGTATTATTTATTATATTATTTGTTACTACAAGTCATGATTTTTAGAGATGACAAAGTCAGGTATCTCTGCAACTGTTTGATGGATTGCCATGAAATTTTGTCATGATTCCCAGAGGATGAATCCAAATGTTGTTAGTCATCCTCTGAATTTTCTTGTAGCACCACCATCGGGTTGGGGTGCAGGAAAATACAGCATAGTATTGTGATATTTGCATGGCAGTATTGTATCCATACACGGATGCCGTATATCATTTTTTTAATAATATAAATTGTTAATATTGCAAATACAAAAAAAAAAAAAAAAAAAAATCAACATTTTTTCTAACCACCAGATACATTTTGCTGCAATAAAAATGCTTGAAGTGAAATAAACAGACTGAAAACTTTATCCTAGTTACAGATAAAACAGATGTTGACAAAGTTTTCCTTTGGGGACATGATTTACAGAATAAAAGGTAATAAATCAAAATCTATGTTATTACAATTCTCAGCAATTGCAATATTATATTGTGACTTAAGTACAATATCGTAAGATGGGGCCACTTGTAATTCCCACCCCTACTTTTGGGTCTAAAGGCCTCTAATCTAACATCTTTAAAAAATGGTTACGCACAGAAACCTTGCACACTGAGTCTGACTTGTTTTATTGTTCTATTCATTGCAAAAATTTACAAATGCCTGCATCTTGCATTTTACACCATGGCTGAAAGAGGCTGAGCTGTTGCTCTCTGTCTGTCTGTGTCATCATCCACCTGAATATTACCATCTGACCTATAGAAAGTGGCTATCTGAGATGATGATGATGATGATGATGATGATGATGATGATGATGATGATGATGAAATGATAATGTTAGATCCATTCCTCTGTCTTGTTGTGGATGTGTCCCGTCGCCACATATTCTTCACTGATTCTTGGTCAAAAAACTCTGAAGACTGACGGATGTGGAAAAAAACAGAAAATCAGACCTGTTCCAAAAACTTTAATGCTGGACAAATGTTTCAAAGTCAGTAGGTAAATGTTATTGACACAGCATGAGGTTGTATTTATTGTTAGATGTGCAATAATTTTGTACACAAAAAACAACCTCTGTGGCAAAGACCTGAAGTTTTTACTTCTCAGTATCTTACCGACTTTTCTGAATTAAACTGTGTACAGATATTCATGGTTTCCGCATGATGAATCATCTTAACTTGACATGAAAAGTCACCATGAAATGGCTGACACACATTGAAGCCCCTCTCAGGATAAATTACAATCACTTCGGTTTTAGTGCCATCATCTGGTCAGATTCCATTTTCTTCAATACTGTATGACTAAATACCTGCAAAAGTAATGCAGGGTGTCTGCAGGTCCTTAAAACATCTTAAAAAATCTTCATTAAATAGTCTTGAATTAGAATTTTTGAGGTTTTAATTGCCACAAACATTTGATCAATTTTATTTACATTTATTTATTTTTTATTTATTTTTTGTCAAAATGAGACAAGCTTTCTGATGTTAAACATTTTTAAACCTATTACTGAACCCAATGCTGCCTTTTTACTTTATACTGTACTTGCACTCACCTGTTGGCAAAATGTAGATTAACCTAACGCACTCTAATAACCATCTTCCCACATTAATCCTGCAAAGGACCACTTATGTACTACTTACCTTTATATTTACCTGCAGTGCTTTAATGAGAAACAGATGATTTGTCTAAAAATCAGTCTTAAATTTGGTTGAAAATATCTTGAAAAGGTCCTAAAAAACCTTAAATTTAAGTGTCTGATACACCCTGTAATGACACTCCTATCAGCCTCAGCTGCACTTCATGTTTATTGCTTTTTAGCAAAACTAAACTAAAGATGGTGAACATGGTAGAAACAATATACTGTACCTACTTAACATCAGCACGTTAGTATACTGACGTTAGCGGTGCTGTTAGCATGAATTCTGTCCTTTCTCTCGTTTCTCAGTTTGTTGCCATTCTGGAGGGCGTGTTGGCAAAGATCTCCAGATATGATGAAGGCACTCTCTTCTCTTCATTCCTCTCATTCACGGTGAGATGAAGCTTCTCTTTATTCAGTCCCTCACCGACCTTAAAGGGTTGATTCTGTAATATTTAGGGCTGGTTTTTGATCCTCAATATGTTGCTCTGAAATCCAGCCTCAGGTGTTATATCTGTGCTCCTATTAAACATGTAAAGACATACCCAGCCCTAATGATATTACAGTAATAGTAAATAAAATGTTTAGATATGAACTCTCAGCCTGTGTTTGACAGTCTTGTTTTGGTTTCAGGTGAAAGCTGCCTCTAAATATGTGGATGTACCTGTAAGTGCAATAACACCCTACACCTCCCTGTGTGCTTATGAGCTTGTGTGTGTTTACCTGATACAGCTGAACAAGCTGCCTTTTGTTTTAATCACCAACAGTGTTTCTTTTTGTGTCTTCTGCCAGTGTGTTTTTATTCTCCTCCTGAGCCCCGACCCTGTTCTGTTTCTGTTTTACAGAAACCTGGAATGGACGTGGCCGACGGCTACGTGACCTTTGTGCGCCACTCTCAGGATATGCTTCGTGATAAGGTCAATGAGGAGGTGTATATAGAAAGGTTATTTGATGTAAGTAAGATGCCGTCTCCTCCTCACAAGAAGGGAGGGGCCTTCTAAAATGTGGCAAAACAACAGGGCAGAGAGGGATAAGTCCCATTTTGAGAGCAGGACGTGTATTTCAGCCTTGCAGAAGAGGCTTTTCTGATCCTCTCCCCCTCTTGACTTCTCTCTTTCTCTCTCTCTCTCTTCTCTCTGAACCTTAGCTGCTGCCCTCTGCATTCTGGTGTGCATTGCCACAGTGCTTTTGGGCCTTTGTGTATTAAAAAAAGGAAACTTTTATTTACAAAGAGTCCATAAAAGCATCCTCAAAAACAGGATTATCTGAAGCAGTGCTCTCTGGAAAGAACAGAACTATCCATAGTGATCACATACCAGCACACCTACTTCTATTTTCCTAGCTCACCTCTGTGCTTTCAGATACTTTCCACATAAAGCATGTCAGCCTCCTGAATAAATGACACTCAGCCCTCTTGGCCTCAGTCCACAGTGAAGCACCCGTGCAAGTTTCTCTGTGAACTGCGGGGTGAAGGATGCACTGTTGGATGGGCCAGGGTGACACAATGATGTCAGACTCTGAGGCTGGCATGTCGTATACCCTTCATCTGTTAGAGCAGTGGTTCCCAACCTGGAGGTCAGGACCAAACTGAGCAGCCAGATAAATCTAAAGGGTCATGAGATGATTTGCAGGATAGGAAAAGAAGACAAACAAAGAAGACAAAATAATGTTAGTTTTTCCTGACTTTTCTCAGACTTTTTTTTCTTGTGAAATGCTTTCAGCTGCTTGTTGCACCAGCTTGAGTATAACATCAACAATAACTGCTGCGCTGTCGTATAACTACATTATTTGAACTTGCATTTCCATAACGGTAATGAAAACATTGTAGCAGAGCATGAGCGTTTTACCTTGTCAATCAGTGTGATGGGAGAGAAAGCAATACTAAAGCAGTGATGGAAATTACGGGACCTACAACCTTAAAGAAGCTGTGTACTGTACGACATTCAGAGAAGAGATGAAACAATATGAAAATTTTGTACCACAATTACAATGACCAAAATTATCACTGATATTAATATTATGGCAGTATTGTTCAGATGTGTAGAAAATTCTCAGAAAATGCAGATAAACACACTGACATAAATTTCCCAAGTTTTATTTATACTGATGCAATAATCAGCCAGTCTTTGAAATGCTTGCTTGAGTGCCTGTCACTGCAGATGAGGGCAAGAGACCAGTAGCATCAGTGGCGCTGGCCGGCTGCACGCCCACTCTGTAAACTGTAAGGCTGAAAAATCTCTGCAGCGCTGTCACCGCCTTTTACCAGTGACACAAAACACACCCACGTTGCAGGCTGCACCTGCCTGCTAACTTTGGTTGATGCTGGACAATATTTGATTGTACTGCATCAATATTTGAGTTTTTCAAAGGCGTAAAAATTTAACATGGTTTCAATAAAGATTAAACTTTGAAATGCTAATTCAAATTCATGGTTGCTAAAGCTAACCATCAGTACTTTTATCAAGGTTTATCTTGAAATCAGCAGCCATTTTACCCTTAAGGGGCCGTACACATGCCGCGTTTCTTGCACCCTCAAATTCGTTGTTCTCTATGCAGACGTGCAGCAGGCACTGAAACACCAGAGTGAAGCCAGAGCGACGCGCATACACGCGTTCCTGAGTGCCTGTTTTTCAGGGCGCGATTGCTGCACCCTGAGATAAACCTAGTTCAACTTTTGGAATACAGCAGCGTGCATCGCATGTCATGTGATGAGGATCAACCAATCACAGTCGGCAGATAGCTTTCCCTTTTTCCTTAAATATCAGTCTGTGGTAAACATGGAAACATTGATCATTTTAGTCCAGAGCTGCCAGAGCTTTACATCTGTTCGAGGGACGATAGGCCAACAGACTTATAAACAGCACCTGGAAGAAGATCAGCTCATTATCTCAGTTAAATGGGCTATGATTTGGTGCTTGTTAATGTTGCTTAGCAACAAGGGGGGGGCAAGAGTTGTGTTACCGTGGGTCGGGAAGGAGTTATCAGGGGTAACCATCGCATGAGCCGGACCGGCTTACCACAGCAAACCACAGAGAAGCTCAGATTACAACATACACAGAGAAGTAGTGTCTTCAATCTCCGCTCAGTGTTTACTCCACTATATCTTTACATAGAAAAATACTGGTTCACTGCTACATTAATACTCTGAATGTGGTATACAGCTCCTTTAATTAAAGAGGGAAAAGTAATGTATGTTATGATGTATGATGACACAACACATAATTGACCTCATTAATAAGGCAACAATCATTTATTAATTGTTTTTTCACTAAGACGAGGACGGCTTCATCACACATAATAACAGAAATATTTCCTCTGGAAAGCTCTATCTTTAGAGATGATTAATTGATCTGTTGATTGACAAAAAATAAATAATTTGCCACTATTTGATAAACAAATAATCATTTTAAGATGTCTTTATTCAAGCAAAAGTTACAGCCTCTCCTCTTAGATCAGTTGCAGCTCTTCCTGGTGCCGCAGCCTTTAGGACTAATATGAAGGAAACGTGACTCAGGTTAAACAGCTTACAGTTAAAAGAAACATACACCCTGTGTTATGGGGGGCGTCTGAGTAGGCAGGACATGTGTGTAACAGGTTGGGAACCAGTGTGTTAGAAGGTGAAGAGAGCACTGTCTTACAAAAACATAATCCTAACGGGATACATTGACAGCAATGTGTCCTCCATGTGTGATTCGAACGACACATAATGCTGTGATGTGTGTGCTTCATGTCATTCAGAAACTATTTGTACAGACCTGTGTCTCTACAGGTGTGTGACGGCTTTGTGTGTTTGACAGATCCTCAGTTCTGTGAGGCAGTGACGTGAAGTTTTTTATGTCTGAGAGATACACAGAAGTCTCCCTTTGGTTTTTATATTTTTGTGTTTGGCTGTAGGAGCGGGAGTCTTGTGCCAGATAAATATGATTTGTTTTGTTTTGTTTTGGAGTGAGGAGTGATGCTGTTGTGAAGTGGGTCTGCTTTTTCGTCTTTGAGGTCCACACTAGCTTCCCTCCGTCTCCGTCTGTGTTGTCAGTTTTTTCTAGTGTGGAGTTTTTCCCCCCGTGTCCTCTGTGTGGCCCCAAAGTGCTCCGAAATCCTACTCAGCACTGTCATGTTGAATTCTTCTGAAGATTTCTCAAGCTGTGAATGTTTCAGTTTAGCATTTTAAACTCTGCTTTACCTCAAGGATGTCTATGTTTTTCTCTTTCATTTGAATGCATCTCCATCCATCCATTTGCATGCATGTGACAAACAGTTCCTAGATGTTGCATAGGCTCTACTTTATCTCTCTTTCTTTCACTAATTAATTTCAATCCTTTTTATCTCCTCTTTTCTGATTAACACCATTCCTGCTGCCTCCTCTATTCAAAAAGTGGCACTTATCTCTAGTGTTGCGTTGCGTTGTTTTATCACATTATGTTGGTTGGCATGGTTTTTAGAGTCAAATAATCTTCCTGTGTACATCTTCTAGCATGACCCTCCTCCTCAGAGTTCTGCCTCATTTGCACATAGAGCAGTCTTCCTTAGCACGTACTCTGCCACCCACCCACCTGCGAGGTCTGCATGCACTGCACGCTCAACTCGACTGTGAAGTGGACAGGCATCTGCATATCCGGCCTCAAGTTCAAACCTTTCAACCATTCACCTAAAAAAAAAAAAAACCTCGACTCCAAACCTCAACTACCAAACAAATTCAATCCTCACGCTTCTGATTCAGGCCGAAGAGAAAGCTTCCTCTGCGTTCCTGCCTACTCACATGTTTAAAGTTGACTTCTTTTTTCTTGAAACTGGAGGTGTGACAACTGTTTCTATTAGACTTGGGTGCTGTTCTCTTGTAACTTTAAAGAGTCTGGGTAACTGCCGCCCAAAGCAAAGCGGAGAAAAGGTACAAGAAAATAGCACCGCTGCTCCCTGCCTGCTAACCATTTACTCACTCTCATTCTATTTTTCTTTTGCTAATGGACTCGTGTCAAAACTATAATTTCAATCCTCCATACAGTGGTAGTTTTCTATCGTCAGTGTAGGGTATTTAAATACAGCTCGGCATTTTCTACTTGAATAAATTATAAATAAAGGCTAAGTAATTGCCTTCAATAATTGATGGGCCATGCAGCTTTTACAAAATATTGACTTGGAGAACATTTTTTAGTATTTCAGAGGGTAATTACAGTGTGAGACAGATAAATCTGTCAATGCTTTTATGACTTCCCTCGGTTCTATTATTTTTTTCAAGTAGCAGAACAGTAGTATCAGTGCTCTGAGCATTTCCTCTAAAATTGCTCTTTTCAGTTCTTAAGAGTGCTGTTAGCGCAGGGTGTGTGTGGATGCACACTGGTGGGGTGTGTGTGTTTATGTGAGTGTGAGTGTGTGTGTGTGTGTGTGTGTGTGTGTGTGTGTGTGTTGGCAACATTTACTGAAACAAAGAGTAAGGCCCAAATTCATAAAAACTCAAACTTATTTTAGTGATATAACTGAATTAAATTATCATAATGGTACAGTTTTACTTGGACCAATTCTCATGTTTAATTCTTAAGTGATTCTTAAGTGATTATGTAACGCGTGAGTTTAGGCAAGTGAGCCTGTCTGTTTAATAAGTTTAAAGGTCCTGAAAACCTGTTTTCTTAATCAACTTTTTTGCTATAAAAGAAAAAGTTCACCATTTTGGGAAACGAGCCAATTTTTTTTTTTTTCTTGTTGAGTTAGGTGAGAAGGTGGACACCACTCTTATATCTCCTCAGTGGAAGCTTCAACTTGGATACGGTTAGCTTAGCTCAGCACGAAGACTGGAAACAAGGAGAACAGCTGGCCTGACTGACTGTCCAAAATGATAACAAAATCTGCCTGCCACTTCCTCTAAAGTTCACTCATTTAAAGGGGAACTAATGTTTTTTTCAACCTGGGCCCTATTTTCCGACTTTTGTCTAAATGAGTGATAGGATGTTCAATATTTGACATTTCTCCGGTACAAAGCTAGGGCTGACCTGCCTGCAGCCCGTGAGCACGCGCTATATTAAATAATAGGGCACTCGTCAAAATACGTCCACTAAAAGTGCATTTTTTTCACACAGATAGGCTCGGATTGTTAGTATAATTATCCGACAACATAACGGAAAGGAGAAATAAACGTCTGTGTTTACCTTTAGCTGAATTCGGGCATGTTCCTCTGCCTGTTGCTGCTCCCTCTCTTTCCTCGTCCACTCTTCAGTTTGTAGTGTCCATGTACGTCCGTGTACTCCGTGTTCAAATAAATACGGGCAGTCATCAAATTCAAATGGCTCATCCAGATCCAGTTGGTCAAAATTGGGCAAAAATTCAGCCATGACTACTCCAAACAGAGTAACTCCTCGCATTTGTAAGGTCACTCCAGCGGTAACTTCCTGCAACAACTCAAATCTCGCGAAACGTGAGATTTCAGAGCCAACTGGATCTGGATGAGCCATTTGAATTTGATGACCGCCCGTATTTATTTGAGCACGGACGTACTCGGACGCAGAGCTCATTGAAACTGAAGAGCGGACGAGGAGAGAGAGGGAGCAGCAACAGGCAGAGGAACATGTCCGAATTAAGGCAGTTTATACTTGTGCGTCAGCTCTGTGCAGAGTCTACGCTGTAGCCTACGCACATGACCTACGTCGTTGTGCACATTTATATTTATGCGGTGGTGTGTATGTCTCACTCTGCAGTTACACCTCCAAAACACTAGTTAGTGGCGGGGTTTCTGTGAAGTGCTGTAAAGTTTATCACACCTAGAACACAAACTTCAAACACAAGTACGCAATTCGGCTCCAGTGCAACTGACAGTGTTCACCTGACAAAACAACTGTTTTCCAAACAAATACAACATGCTAACGTTATTAGCACAACCCTATGGCATTTTACATTGTTTAAATTAGCCATAGTGACTAGCAGAAATTTCTTGTACTTATATGAAGCCAGGATAAATCACACACACGACTTAAAATGCCATTTTGTGGAGGCTTTATCGTCACAATTTACTGTTACCTTTCTGTGAAATGAAATTAAATAAAAGTTTTTTTTTTCCACTGAGGGAAAAGGTTATTAGCTTACAAAAAAAGACAAGAGGTCTGCGGCACTGCAACTTGTAGTTACATTCCTGGGGAGGTGCACATTAGGCGTATATGCTGTAGGTATGGCATAGATTCAACACAGAAGTATGAATCCTGTTTAATACGTTATATCTCTTTAATTTATTTGTTCCAATACTGAAGTGCAAAAACATTAATTCAGCGTTTTATTGGGGGAGAGTACCTTCCTGGAGTTTCTTCCTTTGAGTTTGTACCATGCATGTATAATAATAATAAATAGATATTGGACCCTAACATGGCGTCTATTCAGTCCAGTGACGTTGCTCGCCTGGTGCATGCAACAAAAAGATTCTAGCTTCTGGGTTTACTTCAGGGGTATGTACCCAACTGAACATGTGCAGTAGTGTTTCTCCCGCTGGCCCCGCCTGCGAGTTCCCGCCCTGCTCATAGACTTTACATTGTTTTGATTGTTGGCGCTTGTAGGTGTCCTGTCAACAGTTTTACAGGCTTCTCTTTAACAATGGTGGTCTGTGGGGAAAATGTCTTTGGACTGCAGGGGATTTTTCCACTGCAACACCCTGAGTGGCCACTGGGAAAAATAGAGGCAAGGCTGCGCCGTGTTCGTGGGGTCTGGTTTGTATGAATTAAACAAACGAGTGTGTGACAGTGCCAGGCTGGCTTTGTTCTCCTTTTTTCCAGTCTTTATGCAAAGCTAACCTAACCAGCTGCTGACATTAACTTTGTACTGAGCTTACAGACAAAAGAGTGGTATTGATTTCTTCATTTAACCCTCGGCAATAAATGAATAAGCATGTTTCCCAAAATAACTGACCATTTCCTTAACACACAATTTTATGCTAAACTTAGAACAGTCTTGGTCATTTCTGTCGGTGAGAACACCCACGCAGTCCTGATGAAGCAACTCAGCTCAGTTTTAGTTTTAAAGTCTTCGTAAAAATATCTAAGGATGATTTTTTGTTTTTCCAAACTTGATTTTGGCTTATTTAGTCACTTATATTTAAGTAATAGAGCAATCTTTTTTGGGAACCAAGTTTTCAGGAGCTTTAAAAGAAGACAGAAGGCAACTATAGATAAGATTTTTTCCTTAAATTATAATGCATGTTAAAAAGAAACAGTTGAAACAAGCACACTTTACTGTAGCTTGTGATCCTTTGTAGCTGATAAGATTTATTTTGATGTCATTCTCACATTAACGCAGCCTGTTAACTTGCATTGATCGCTGATTCTGACTCATGAAATGCAAGAGTGTCTGTGTTGTGACGTGGGATAGAGACTCGACATTAATCCTCACTAACTGGTGTACGTACTGTACAAGTGGGCGAGATGAAACGCCGCCTCACATGTATTGAAGCTGCGAGCGGGTTTTATTGAAGTGATGCTTGAGTACACACACGAGGGTGCTTGAGAGTCAATGTTATCGTCGTATACTGTCTGTGTTTAGCTGCAGTTCTTTATGTGTGTCGTAAAGGTTTAGTTTTATGTTATGATGTCTTGAGTATGTGTGTGAGTGTGTGTTTTGCTGGAGAGTGTTGTGTTTATGTGTTTCAGCAATGGTACACTGCCACCATGAACCTGCTGGGGACCTGGCTCACTGAACGCATGGATCAGCAGCTCCACGTCTACCAGCTAAAAATCCTCATCAGGATCACAAAGGTGAGACAGGAAGCGCCTGCTGGGTCGTGAAAACACCTAGAATTCTTTGCGGAAAAGCCTGTGATGACGCATCTGTTTACTCCCGTAGAAAAAGTACCGGGACTTCCGCCTGCAGGGCGTCCTCGACTCCACCCTGAACAGTAAGATGTACGACACGGTGCGCAACAGGCTGACCGTGGAGGAGGCCACTGCTTCAGTGAGGGAAGGAGGCATGCAGGGCATCTCCATGAAGGACAGCGACGAGGAGGATGAAGAGGACGACTAGAGCCCGTACACTGACACCCCCCTCACCCTGACCCCCCTTTCACACTTTTGACTTTAGCCTGGTTACCGATGCATGTACCAACTCAGATAGCCACTCTAGGACCTCTTTGTCAGCTCGAAATGCCTATGAAGGAACTATTAACTATAAAAATAGTACTTATACTGAGGAAAAATCAAAATAAAAATGTTAAAAAATAACCATGATTGGCAGTTTAGCTGTGTCATGATAAAGATAGCACCTATCTTTGATCCATTCATTTCTAAATTCATTTCTATGTGTTACTAAGCAATATGGAGAACCATTTGTTTGACAATGTTGAGTGAGATTAATAGGTGTGTCCCTGTCCAATGCAAACCTATATGGCGCTTCTTTGTCGTATTCTACATTCATTAATGGTACATTGTCGTGATGATGAGTGTGTGGACCCTTTTCTTTGTCTTGTCTGTTTTTAAGTGAATGCCAACTGCTTCAAACTGAAAAATAAACCTCTGTATTTGTTTACGGCTGTTACAGATACACTGTCGTCTACTCACTGTTATTAACATCGACAGTAAGTCCAGACCTGCATTTTTATCATGTGTCAATGCTATGTGATCTTATCTCAATTACTAATTAGACACGGTTCAACAGGAATCATGAACTTCAACGAGTGGGTATTCTAGAGATGCAATATTCTCATAGCTCCATTTTGATAACTTGGGAGATTCTATTTTTATTTCAACATTAAAAGGCCTTGAAACAGGTTCTATTTTAATTGAGTTGCACTTTTACAGAGAAAAGAGCAAAAATATTTTTTTTTATTAAAAAAAAAAAAAAGTTGGTCTGTCTTTGTTCTGTAATTGTGTAGAATGAGATGTCTGGCATTTGTTTGGGTCTCACTGTTGTTTTGTATATATTATATAAATATATATATAAATATAAAATGCTGTACATTGCATTCTGAGCCATCGCTGCATGCCTGTGGGTTCCCACCCTCCCCAAATGCTTTCTGTTTTCTGTGTGAATTAGCTGGTGGATTCATTCTTGCTTTTGCCTTATGAAAGCCAACAGTTGTAATATGCAAGAGCTGTGGCCTCTAAATAAAAATTACTGTACATGTGCATCTGCTGTCATGTTTACTAACGGCATGTCCACCTCAGACACAATTACATCTGGGTTCTTTTTGGCAAATGTTTATGCGTAGAATAAAACATATTCTGTTGCTTTGCATCTTTTCGCTGTGCAGGAATGACTTCCTTTGGCATAGATTATATATACACAGACAGTCATCAAAAGCTAAACAAATGTTACATTACTTTGATGAAGTAATTAAAATAGTTATATTACTTATTAAATTTTCAACAGGGTAACTAGTTGTCTGTAACCTTTTACATTTCAAAAGTAACCTTCCCAACACTGAGTACAGTACTGCAGAAACAAGGCTGGAAGAATCATTAAAGATCTCAGCCATCTGGATAAATGCCTTTTCACCCTGGTGAGATCTGGATGAAGGTACTGTTACACCAGGCCAGCACTGAGAGGCCGAGGATACCTTAGGCCACAGGATACTGGATAATGACCCTACCTAATCCTAAACATTGACTTTCATTTATTACTACTACTACAGATGGAAGGAACTGACAGCTAAATTTTACTGAAATCATATTTTATGTGTTCCTGTAACAAATTAATTAATTGACTGCGATATGGACCCAAAGGAAATTATACACTTTTATACTTCCTTGGATGGACCCTAGGATGAATAGGCCTAGAGTTGCTTTGGGAACAATGGGGATCCAAATAAACAATGGTAGTAATAAAGCTAAGGTTAGGCTACTTCCTCTTAAGAGTCATGAACACACAGATATGATACACATATTTTTATAAACCACTATAAATCTGCTTAGAAATCATAGAACATGACGTTCCCTATAAGTTTACTTTGGTATCAAAGTAATCCAGTGGTAGTCATTAGTATGGTACATTTCTAACAGGAAATGCTAATAGCTAATTGGACATAGCCTACTTGTCATTATTAAAATCTATGACTTTTAATGGTGTCAGTTTGCCAAAATGTAAACAAATATAGCTATGCTAACAGAACGGCTACAGGCTAACTTGCAGTTTCCATGGCAACAGGAGTACCCTTTTCTGCTACTTCTATTTCACTACATTTCAGAGGGAAGTACTGTCGATTTTACTCCACTACATTTATTCCATAGCTAAATTACTTAGTTACTGTACTGTGGAAGCATATTACTGCCACATCAGGAAAAAACAACAGTTGATCAGTATCAGAAAATAACATGCAAACTTTTTTGCTTTAACAATATATTTTGACGTTGTGACAAAAACTTCTCTTGTTAAAAAAAGGAAATGAAGAAAAAGAAACTTTTCTTGCTATAATAATATATTTATCTTGCTTTACTGAGGACAGTCCGCCAGAGATGACGATTTTCTGTAGGCCAAGCATCACACTGGCTCCCTCGTCAAAAAAATAAAAAAAAATAAAAATGGGATTTTTCCATTGGATTTTGGATTATTGTCGAAAACAATTTCTGTGGCGAAAAAAAGTTTATGATACTTACATGTTTTGTTCAGCAAGATAACAAATGAGCACCGCTTTCATGATTACTAAAGCCCAAATACAATCGCCAGAAGTAAAAAGCTAACGCTAGGCTATATACGAACTACACTACGGTCACATGACCCGACGTCACCACTGTAGACTAGCGCGTGTTCGGCGCAGCCAGCTCGGTAGTCTGTAGCATAGACATAATATACGTCTATATATATATATATATATATATATACATATATATNAACCGCCATTTCTAGAACACATAGATGCCTCAGCGTTCGTGAATGGGGTATTTACTGGCATATTTGATGTTGTAGAGAAAAAACTTAAAGTCTCTTAAGCTTGTGTTAAACTACAGACCTTATTTCAGGCGTCTAAACAAAACTCCCTGACCTCAAGACGAGGAAACCGTGAGTGGTAAAATGCTAATTCATTTCCGGTTTTTGGAACTGTCACGGTATACGTCATTATCTGTAGGCCTACTAATCTATTTTTTCTAGCATGACAGGCAGCAATACACTTCCATGCTCTACAATAAAATATTTTACATACAAAACCTGTGATCATACTCTGTAGTAGGTTATATAAAAATGTAAGAATATATGATGCATTGTGACAGACTAAACTACCTTACACTATATTAAGAATAATTTAAAAGGAGCTCCACCTTGATGAGCTACATTATCATTCTGCCTTTGTATTTATGCACCAATAATAATGCAATATGAGTCGTAAGAACTGCCCGTTTTCAGAATTCATACATGTGATGGTCGAACACAGTCTGAAAATATTAGTCAGCATGTACATGGATTAACAAGGGTAGGAGAGGCTGGATGTCACATTTACTAGCTCTTGCTCTCTAGAGGGTGCTGTTACCAAATGTTGATATTTTCAGAATTGGGGTCAGAGGTCACCACAGGGTCATTTCAGGAGGAAGACACTTGACACTGAGGTGAGAGGACTTTAGTGTTTTTCATGGCAAAACATAAATACCCAGCTCTTCTGTTTTTCTCTTCTAAGTTTAAAAAATATTACCATTAAAATGTTTGAAAGTAGAGATAAAGCTTAGATTTTTTTCTCAGCTAGGCTACAGCATACGGTTATTAGCTTAGTTGCTATAAAAAAAATCACTTTTGGTCTTTATACTGTTACAGTATATAAGGATGTAAAACTACTCATAGGAATGTTTTTTCTTGCTGATGTTCTCTCGATACACAAGCTGGTGAGGTTGTTGAAGTTTAATGAAAAATTTCAGTGAAGGTAAACCTTTTAAATTCATCTTTGGGCTTCTATTTTTTATTTTTCCCCATTGAAAATAGCATAGGGACAGCAGTGCAAGGGCACAAGACATATTTGACAGCTTGAACAGAATAAGGAGAAGAATTCCAGTGTGTTATTTTCATGGCCTTGAAAAGTTCAATCAGTATTGTGAACTTGAGCTACTCTCTCTCAAAGAAACCACAGAAGTCTCAAACTTGTGATGTCATCGAGTATAAAGTTTGAAGCTGCTCCATAGACAGTGAGTGGGGGCCTGATTTTGTGGCTCCACAGAATGTTTGTTTTCTTCTTTATACCTAAATGAACTTTAATGTAGTTTAATATCTAAGTTTGGGAACAAAGACCTGACTCGATCACATCCCATTTCTGCCCAAAACTATTGAAACACACCTGATCTATTCTCTTCTGCTGTCTCAGTTCTCACACACCTCCCCTCCCCCAGCTCTTTCCCCCTCTTACATCTACCTTGTCTCTCTCCTGTCTGAATGTAGGAACCACCGGGGGGCTCTGTCCTAATCTGAGATTACGAACAGACAGCTCCCCCACTCTGAGTCTCAACTCCCTCGGCTCCCTCCTGTGTTCCCTCATCCTTTCATCCCTTAACCTTTCATCCATTCATCCCACATCCTATAATCCCTTCTTCCCTTCATCCTTCCCTCCAGACCCTTAAACCATCATGTGCAATAAACTACTCTAAATCTTTATATCTATTGATGTGCTCTTTGTTAGTGAATTATAATGTATACTCAGAACGTTCCCCTGGCTGCTCTCAGTGTCGTCTATACCATCTCTCACCATTCACCATCTGTGGAGCAGCTCCAGAGTCTATACCCTATGACATCACAAATTTGAGTTTTAGCACTCTAGTTTTGGGATTTTGGAGAGAGTTGTTCATGTTAACTCATATTTTTGGACTGTCTTAGACCACAGGAATAACATGAATGAATTTAAAAATGGGAGAGAACCTGACACTTTAGGTTTCCATCACACACAGAAAGGGAATCTATTAAGGATACAGTGTTTGAGGGGTTGAAATGAAAGTTGAAAGTGTGACGACCAACCCTTCTCTCCAACAGTCTCCCAAATCCAAAATCTAGAGTGCTAAAAACTCAAATGTGATGTAATCAAGAATAAAGTCTGAAGTTGCTCCCTGGATAATGAATTGGAAAAGATGTTGTAGATCAGCGGTTCTCAAATAATGTGCCGTGATGCAAATCCAGGTGTGCCATGGGAGTTTGTGATAACCACACACACTGCAAAAAGTTATGAATTAATTTTTTAATTGACTGTATCATGTGTTGTGCACACTGATTTCCTTATAAAGAGGCAAACTCTAGCTAAAAGAAGTCATTTAATTTAATGTAATTTAAGAAAAAACCTTCACAGGGAACATTTTTGTCGTTGTTAGCGTGAGGGAATTTTAAGTCACATTATCTCACATTACTTCCTGTTTAAATGGATGTGTTATTGGTGCTCTGATGTCATTTTAAAACGTTTAAAAGGAATTCTTGAATCATTTTGTTAATAAATATATCATGTGTAATAGTTAATAGTCAATTATTATTTGATATTAGTCAATACATTTTTTTTTATGTCGTGATAAGAGTGCTAACACACGTCATAGAGGCTGTTGTGCACAGATATAAATACAGGTGTACCTTGAAAACCACTGTTCTAAACGACACATAGAGCACCCAGGGGAACGTTCTGAATATATGGGTACATTTTCTGTTTCAGATCTGAGAGCACTACAATAGATTAAAGCTCAATGGGTATAAAAAAAAGACACAAACATTCTGTGGGTCCACAAAATCCAGCTCCCATCAACTGTCTATGGAGCAGCTCCAGACTTTATACTTGATGACATCACAAGTTTGAGGTGTACGTCTCTGGTTTCACAAATATTTAACTTTCCTAGGTCATAGGAATAACATATAGGAATTCTAAATTTAGGCAGTGTTGCCCTTTAAGTGTATTTTGTTGCTGTTGCAAAATATAGTTTAGTATTTTCTCAGCTCCAAAGCATCTTTTATCCCACAGGCTGGCAGCAGGGGGCGACAGGATGAACATGTCGCTTATCAGTGTAAGTGAAAACTCCTCCATCAGTATTTCCATGTAATACAAGGATGCAGTGCACCCAAACCCAAACTTTATTTCATGAATAGCAATACAATTTACCTATTAAATAACACTATCACACTATAATATGGTATATGGCAGCATCATAGAGATATACAGCTATGATACTATCATATAAACATCTGATATGATGGACAAAACCATTTCATTTTTTATTTAAGTTACAAAATAGACTTCACTACCAACCTGGCGGAAATGCACTGAGGCTCACACACTGGATCCCTGGACCGCTGAGCAAATGTCAGGAAATAATCTGGTTTAAATATCAGCACAGGCCTCAGAGGGGGCAGGCGTGACTGTGGGGATTCTGCTGCGGAGATTTGGATAACAAACTTCCCACAAAAGTACAATCTGTCACAGGGCCACTATACAAACCAAATCTTTGTATGAAAATATAAACTCCTATGATCACAAAGATTAAAGTCAAAGACATTTGCTTGTGTGAAGTAAATGTGTGCAGCCACAGTGCTCGACGAGCGCACGAGTATCAAACAGAGAGGACGCTGGCGTTCGTACAAAAGAAAAACAGTTGCTGTAACGGAAAAAAAGTTTTGTCGCAGGAGCTAAGTGATCAGCAATCTGGACTTTTCTCCAAATGTTGGAGAGGTTTCAATGAATTTAGCAAACTCCTCTGTGTCAGAGAAGTGCGTGTTCACAGGAAATAAAAGATCACTGTGAGGATACACATAAATCAATCAAGAGAGAGAGAGGGATGTTGAGGGTTGAACAGGGCTTATAATTAATAGTCACAAAATAGTGCTGAGACATAATATCAGCCCAGATAAAATATACTTTACAGACTGAATTTAAAACCTTGTACTCTGATTATTTTTACTGGAAGGTGAGTTCCTGTGGCTGGAACAGAAACATGCTTCACTCTCATTCAGTTCACACCTGCGACACTGATAATCTGCACTGCATTTCACAATTTTGATTTTAAATTCTAGTTGATTAAATAGATCTCAGGACAAAACCACGTACATGTTGCAAACTGGAACCACATCTTTGGTTACAAATAAAGCATCACCCCCCCCATAAAGAAAATACAGTGCCTGTTAGAAAGCATTCACCTCCTGTGGATGATTTCATGTTTGTTTTCTTACTTTAAAATGGCTGTAATTAGGATTTTGTTTTACACTGATCAAAAGAAAAAGACTCAATCAAGACAGCTAAAAACTAAGTTAAAAAATCATCACTGGTGCAGCCACTGTTTGACAATCTGAATGGAGATCACCTGTGTGTGGTCAACATCCACACGTCCAACAACCTGCTAAAAACTGCACCGTAACAAACTCCAAACAACTCTGTGACTTTCCTGAAAAGCACTAATCAGGGGAAGGACAAAAGAACATTTCCAAGGCACTGGATATCCCTAATATGATTATAAAAGTTGAAGGAGTGTGGCACAGCTCTAAAAATCACCCTCAGAAACTAAGTACGTCGAGGAGGAGAAGAGTAAGGGCACTAATGAGACCGTAAAGTGGGCTCATTAGTGGAGTGTAAGCCAAACACGGCACATCTGCAGAAACCCACAATCCTCATCACGAGGCCTGGCGAGGATACTCCTCTGCAACAGACCCCTTCAAGGATCGTGAAGGTAGAGAGTAAAACGGAGGCAGTAAAGTAGAAAGGAATCCTGGTGGAAGCTGCAGCTCACTAGACCTCGAATATATAGCGACAGCCGCACGGGGGTGGCTTTAAAGGTACACTATGCAGGAGCTGTTGGTTAGTTTTTGTTTATCGTATCGCCAGTGAAAGTGAAAGTCGGTCTGGCACCTGGTCTCTGCAGATAAATGCACTACTACACACTTCTAGTGGGTCATAATCGATGATTGAGAGGGCTTGCTTCTGTGTGAGTCTATATATAGTTGTTGTTTTTTTGGAAAATCCTGCATAGTCTATCTTTAAGGAACAATATTAATGTCTTTAAGCAGCCGAGTCAGTAAAGCTCTATTTGCAAGGGAAAAGCAAAGTCTGCTTTTTAATCTGATCTACTGACATTATCCCGCGGATATGATGCGCAGTCATTTGTAACTCCACAATACACAACACAGAAACACCACAAAACACCACTAGGGATGATGCACAGTATTAACCTCCCGTTTTTCTTTTTAAATGTGGGTTAAACAAACAGAACCGATTCTGAGCAAAGTGATCGGCACGTGATTAAGATCGCAGATGACCTCTGCAATTAGGTCATGCTTGTTCCGTGCAAAGGACTTAAGACTAAGTTCGAATATTGCAGCCCCAGGTTACGCCAGTCCCGTGTGAGTACGGCTTAAGTCGTCAATTTAGTCGAGAAACAGTCCTCATTAAACTGACAGGGCAACATGATAAACTGCAAATGTGTCCAGATGTACAAAGCTATCCACAGACTCACTGTAAATGTTGCCAGAAGGTAAACAGCCGCAGAATCAATTTTTTGGGGGGGGGTTTCCATTTGTAATTCATTTAAATCAATTTGTAAACATTTGATTTTTACTTGATCAGTGCTAAAAGCAAAATCATAATTATATCCACTGTGTAAAAAAAATAAAACATGACAGTCTGCGCGAGGTGAACGCTTCCTGTAGACACTGTACTGTGTCAATACGGATACCCATTACACGTGTTAACAGCTGAGCTTTGACAGTTGAGGTTAGAGAAGCTGAAAATAAAAGATGACAGAAAAAAAATAAAGAATTGTAGATTATTCATGACAATTTCATAAAACATGATTCTACACCAAGGCCAGTGGACAAATAGGCGAAAGCACTAAAAACAAAATAATAATAAAAGAAAAAAAAAGAAACATTGGCTGGCTATTAAGGATATAATATATATATTACAAAACAATATAACAATATAAATCCCTGTAAAAAGCAATACATGTTCACATTAGATGTTGTAACACACTTTAACAAAATAAGCCATAAGTACATTATACAAGACAGCAGTGAGATATTTGGACAATATATGAATATTAAGCAGTTAATAGTCTCTTAACGTGTGATAAAAAGCTTCACCCGCGTGGAGCGGAGCCTCAGAACTGTTCGTTTGATCGAGGTGATAAAAGTGACATGATGCGTGCTGGGCTACTTGTGGTGTTTTTTTTGTTTCAAGACATTATCGGGAGTGGAGCGCTTTAACTCGTCCTGGTTCTTCATGCTTCAGGTTCGTCTCAACGCGGTCCAAAGATCCCGGGTCGTGTCGTGATGCCAGGGTTTAAACTGTGAAACGTCTTCACTCACTGGATTTAGGCAGTAACACTGATAGTATAGTGCAAACTGGACAGAGCTGCTTTTTCCTCACGTCAACTTAAACAGGTGCAAACGCTCAGCAGGATAACATTTAAGACGAGAAATAAAGGACAAAAACATAAATATCAAAAAACTTTTATCAGTATAAAAAGTAATAAGGTTATTCATTTAATCAATAGTCTGGCAAAAAAGGCCTCAGAAAAGTTCTCGAGTTTTTTACAAATTAAGTGCCTGTGAGAACATCCTCAGACGAGCGACTCCATGCTCTCCGCGGGGTCCGACTCGTCTGCGATCACCACCACCCCGTTAGTGTCCATGTGCATGGGGCTCAGGCCACACTCTCTGTTACCGACCAGGCTGAGCATGGCTTTGTAAAGGTACTGGTACTGCTCCTGTGGACACACACACAAACACAGACTTTTAGCCATTGAAAAATCGACTTAAAAAAACAAACAAACAGGCTCTCACTACTACTCTGTGCTTATAAACAAGTGTTGGTACGAGTTCACCTCAGCTCTGAAAATACAGTGAGGAAGGGACTCGGGCCTGAGATATTTTCATCAAGATATGGTTTGAAACCAAAAACAGCTGATGGTTGGACTTGGTTTCAACAGCTGGAGAAAACTGTTAAAATGAATGCTAACATTACTCTGTGTGCTGGATGGAAAATGGGCTTGTTTGCTAACATGTCAGCCACAACACGTAAGCTAGTGTTGGTGTTAACTGTGTTTTTCTGGCTGCTAGCAACAAAACATTTATCAGTGCAGCCTTCAGTGTTGCTTTAAAGCAGTATTTATTGAAGCAGAAGAAGATGCTGTAAGCACAACACTAACATGGTGAAGTTGCTAGCAAACCAATGCCTATTCACACATCAAGCAGATACGGAGCAATGTTAGCATTTTTTTGGAGTCGTGTTTGTGTCCACCTGACAATGCCTTCAAGCTCAGTTTTGGTCTCCACCAGCTCCTGAGGGAAATATCTGGCTCTTTAGCTGCTCGATGCTGACTCTGTCCGCCTGCTGGTATTTCAATTTTTAATCTTTCATGGTTCCCAGTTGTTAAAATTCTGATCTTGAATCCGTTGTGTTTGTATTCAACAAAAAAAAGTGAACTTACTATATCAGTGAAGACTCCCGGCCTCATGAGATTGATCATCTTAGCCACCTGATAGATGTCCACGACCCCCTCGTTCTCCAGCTGCTGGGACAGTGTGGTGAGGGCGCAGAGCATGCCTGCTGACACGGCTCCATACCTGTGTGGACATGATCACAATTAGCTCTGTGGAACAACTGTGGGTCCAAACTGTCTTCAACAATGTGACATCACAACCCCTAAATCCTCAGCTGAACTCCATCACACATGACAATGTGTAGGTCTGTTTTCTTGTGTGTAGTTTTAGTGTTTAAATCTCATCCTCATCTTCTTTAACTAACTGCAGACTGAAGATAATAACAAGTGACTGCCAAAGAAATACACTCAGGATATTAAAGGATAAAATGTGTGAGGTAAACAACTACCTCCGCGCAGACTGTTAGCAATTAGCATCCCATGACATTAGCATCTGGTGTAAATAGGTGTGGAGACAGAGTGGCCTGTTATTGAGTCGGAGACAACTTCAGAAACAGCTTTAGGTAAATGAGGAAAGAAGTGTGATTGATGATCAGGACCTTCGCTGATGGAGACTATTCAATTAGCTGATGTTTTTACTAACAGCAGCTGAGGTGCTGAAGGCACAGAGGTCTGTAGGAAAAGACGTCAGCGGGGAATAGTTGCTTAAGTTGTTGTAGTTGCCTGGTTACTGAGAGACTTCAGAGTGGTACTTTTGTTTATCTTGGTTGTTGCCTGTAGATTCTCAAAGCTGGTATGCACTGGAGGACTCTCAAACCCCAAACTGTGGAGAGCACTCTACATTTAGTGGCTTGTTTTCCATCCTACTCGTGCAAACACTACAGTTTAGCAAGGACAACTCAAAAGAAATTAAACATCTCAGGATTCTGTCGCCACTCCTGAACCCTTAAAGTACCAAATGCAGCCGTTCGACAATAAGCAAGGTCGACACTGTGAGGTAAAAATCAAATGGTAATCAATTTACAGAGTCCTGGTGCAGGCTAGGACTGATCTCAGGTACGAGTAAACTTCCCCTACGCTGACATAGGACATGTAGAGGTAAACACAAACGTACTCATCGTGCACGATGGTGGGGCCATCTCGAGTCATGGCCTCCTCCTTGATGACGCTGATGAGCTCGAAGGTGCTGCTGAGAGGAGCGTCGGGGTTGGGCCATTTAGGGCACTGAAAATGTCTCACCTCCAGAACGTAGTCATCCTGTCACACACAGCAGAGACAGAAATATTGCAATGCTTCTTTGGGATTGTGCAAGTCAAGTCACAGCAATCAGACAACAAGAATGGCCAGGAACTCCTGACTTGAATTCTCTGCATTTGCAGTGCATGGTACGGCACGGCTCTACTCAACTCGCGTCGCACTTTTAATGGTTTTCCATTGACAAAAGTTGTGGATAGTACCGGATACTTTTTTTGATATCATCTCACATCAACAGCAAGTTTTTTATTCACTCTTCATAGACTATGAAAAATGGCAAAACTACACTTTACACTCGACGTAGTGCAGACATGCTTCTGTTTGTTTTTTTTGCCGATAAAAGGATTCAGCGAGTGTTGTGTTGACAATGATGTCACAGTAGTTTCACGCAGCATCTTTACGGCAATCAGCTGAGAATCCGGCCAACCCTGAGGGGGTTCTGTCCACAGTGGACAATTAAATAGAGAGAAGGACCTGGTACCAACAATGAGTCAGGTAGAGTTGAGTTGAGCCGTATCATACAGTGGAAATGAGGGATAAGTATGGTCAATGTGGTACCTGTGTGGCCTCTAGGATGAAGTCGTGAATGATGATTTGCTCCTCATTGGAGAGGCACAGTCTGTCCTTACTGATGAGTGTGACAGTGAAGGCGATGCAGTTCATGGCCTCCTCCCGACTTGGCCAGTAAACAAATTCATCCTCAGCCTGCAGAGAAGCAACAGCCGGTCAGACAAGGTATGTTGCAGGTTCCTTTATTTATCTAACAATCACTAATTCTTTGTTTTTTATTATTAGGTTTTCTGTCTGTGTGTAGACTACATTATATTACACGCTAAGAGACATTGTAGATCAAAATGCAAATTAAAAAATCCCATAAAGACCACCTTATTATGCCCCAGGGTAACTTACCAAGCCCTGGTTGTCAGGCAACATGACAATAATTTGAGCGTTATGGTCCCAAATCATCCTCCAGAAGTCTGTGGTGGTGTGGGGTAAAGGGTGCTGGGTAACGATGAACTCATTACTCCTGAAGTAACCCTGGGGTGACAGATGGGAGTTGTTAGCCTTTCTGAAGCTCGGAGCACACACGCTGATGAATGGCTGTGAAAGCTGACAGGCTACTGATCATTTTCTAAGAAACTGTCATCAATAACTGTCAGACCTGTCAATAAACATCTTAAAAAAAAAAAAAAAAAAAGCACAGCGGGTGAGGATAAAGTAGGCAGACGATCACACTGTACCATTACGTAGGACGCGTTAATGTAATCTGTTCCTTTCATTCCAGGCAGAGTGGTGAGTCCGACCCTTGCTCGCTCCGCTGAAGAGAGGGAGGGGAGAGAGAGAGAGAAAAAAAGAAACACTTTAAATCACAAACCCAGGCCTCTATAATAACGCACTGGCCGATAATGCACACATTCATTACCAGCGCTGGCTGTTGCTATAGAAACAAGTACGTCCTTTTCCCTGTCAGGGTGCAGAGAACGCATAGAAAGATTAACTTATAGGATTATGGAAATAGATTCTAATTTCGGAACACGAATTGTCTTTAATAATTCACAGACTGAAAAATAGGAAAATGTAGAATACCACATTAGGAAATGCTGTAATTCTTATTTTCCTCTGTTTCAAAAGGAGAGAAGGTAACCAACACAGACCCTTTTTTTGCTTTTATGCTTTTAATAGTGTCCGAGTGTAAATGTATCCTTCAGATTTAAATATATTGTTGCAGTATGACTCCTACAGCAACCCACTATAAGCAGCCTTTGACACCCCTGACTGCAGCGGCTTCACATGTTCGATATGACCTCAGCTCCACTGTAGATGTGTTGTTGTAAAACAAATAAGATACTCACAGGGAACCACTGAGGAATTGCGGTTCTTCTCCTTGTTGCATTCTTTGTGGGCACTAAAGCACTCTGCAAAGCGTGCGTTGCACTGAGTCAACAGCTGGTGAGACAGAAAACAAAAAACAAGAAGATCAGAAAATCAGATTTTAATCCGGAGAGTCACTGCACATTAAAATCAAACATACCATACATTGTTGTTTAACGCCCGAGATTAAGTCTTTCACATTAATAATGAGCATGTGAAGCTAGGGAGGAAGTGACATTATGTGCGAGCAATTAGTTTCCCTCTCCTGATGTTGACAGAGCAGGAGCTTGATGAAACATTCATCAAGCTTTGCATAAGGCAGCAGGGGTGACAGACATGACTTTATTACAGCCAACATCAGAGACGTTTTCAATCTATTCCCGTCTGGAACTGGAAAGCCACCGTGCGCGTTGCTAACAAGCTTCTGATCCGAAGGCAATCTCGATTTCAGCTGGTGGCGCCGCCGCGGACGGTGACAGCTCGTCTGAGCGGACCAGTCAGACCCAGAACGTTTACTCACCCTGAACTGCTTCTCCAGCAGCGTGCGGCCTGTCGAGTTGGGCGTGAGGATGCTGTTGACATAACTGTGCAGCTGCCACGCCGGCACCTCTGTCTCTCTGCTCATGATGGCCTCCATCAGAGCGTCGTGGATAAAAACATACTGCTCCTGTGGGCAGACCCAGGGCGTTCAAAATCAGATTATAAAACACATCATTATACAGTATGGATAACTGCAGACACAACAAAAAATATAACCCTGGAAAAAATAAAACCCTGTGAAAAAAAAAAAAAAAAAAATCCAAAACATTTTTTTCACACTCACACCTACGGGCAATTGTAGAGCCTGCATGTCTGGATTGTGGAAGTCGGAGCACCTGGAGAAAACCCACGCTGACACGAGAGGAACATGTGAACTCCGTACAGAAAGGCTCTCCCACCCTGGGTTCAAACCAGTAGCACTCTTGCTGTGAGGCGACAATGCTAACCACTGCACCGCCGTGCCACCATGACAAATCACCACTTATTGACCCACTATTAAAGTGTGTGCCGGTGTATTTTTCTGCAGAGACTCTGCCCTCTTCCTGTATTTTCTTATTTCCTATGTTCAGGACATTTATGGGCGTGTATCCCCACAGCACTCAGATGAGGTCGAGGCTTTATAAAAAGGTAGTGACCAGGTGCCAGACCGTGAGCAGCAGGAATCCAAGAGACGGTGCACAAAAAAAACACAAATATAGCGAGGCATAGCGCCAACCAAGAGTGAATCTGAGGTTGGCTTTGACTTTAACTATTGCTGGCAAGTGTGCTGTCAAACAGTAACCAACAATCCTGCATCATATACCTTTAAAGTCGTGCATTGAATATTTTACTCGAGTAAAAGTACATTGAGAATTGGCATCAAAATATATTTGAATATGCAAAGTCACAGAGATTTATCTGAATTTCAAGAATGAACAATCAGGTGTGAAATTCAGTGGGAAGGTTATTTGTGACTTTAAAAGAAGAGAAAACCTAAATAGAGCTAACAACGACGACGACGACGACGACATCACAGTTACAGGAAATTGTCTGTGGTCAGACCTGACAGTGAAGGTAGGAACTCCTCCATCACTTATAAAATCAAGTACATAACTGTAGCTTGAGAACAGCCAGTGTGGACATTTGTATTATGCTGAGTGTGTAATAGTTTGTACTGTGTGTTCCGATAAAACGGCAGCAAGTGCGACCCTAAACTGATCCTACAATATCAAACTGAATAGCTTTCATAACTCCCTATTCATCTCTAATCAGAAATGACCTTTATAATATAAAAGAGGCTGCACAATATAAGGGACACTTTTAGGGTTTTCTCACCTCAGTCTGAACCAGGTAGTTGCGTTGTGTGCGGATATGTTTGAGAAAATCCAGGACGCTGACTGTGCTTTTGTCCTTGATCTGCTGTAGCATGCTGTCAATGACAATGTACGTTCCTGTGCGCCCAACCCCTGCACTGAAGAGAGGAGCACAAAGCAATATGAGCATAATGACAGGCCCATAGAGGGAGCTGTTAACCCAGTCAGCAAATATGAGCCTCCAGCACTCATAAGTAACGCTCATTTAGCCCTGTGGCTCCGTGATAAGTACCGTACCTGCAGTGCACCAGGACAGGGCCCATGTCTGCAGTGCGAGCCGCTGATGAGCGGTTGATGAAGGTGAGGACGGGGAGGGTGTACTCTGGGACTCCCATGTCAGGCCACTGAGTGTAGTGATATTGGACCACGATGCGCTCGTTTAGCTTCCCCTTTGGATTCCCCTTCTGACCCTAGAACATGAGAGCAGACCTGTGAGCCTGGTGAGAATACATTCAGTCTCTTAGCTCACTGAACATGAAGGTGTACTGGGTGAATCACTTGTTTTAAGTACTGATGACATAGGTGTTGTCTAAGTGGAGATTTAATGCAAGACCTTAGAAAAGGGGCTGAAGAATTCAAACTCAGTCTTGAGCCCTATTCACACAGAAGAAGCATGACCTGGGGACTCCTGGTTATTTATAATAATGGTGAAGGTCGTCTGTGATGTTAATCCTGTGCAGATCTGCCATGTTCGTAATTTGTCAAGTAAAAATACCACAACAAATAGCGTGGAGACCTATGCTGTGTAGTAGAGCAAATCTCAAAAGATGATCACATAGATGATGTATGTTTTCTATTTGTTTGACCCCTATCATAAAAAAGAAGAAGAAATCATGGAGATCAATTACCACTGTACTTCATCACTAGTGTTTCTGTGTTGTGTAGTGAGTGGAGTTATAAATGACTGTACCCATCATATCTGAGGGATAATGTCAGTGAATCTGAGTAAAATAAAAACTTCCTGTGCAAATGTGCCACATGAAACACAGATGTGGTGGTGGTGGGGGGGGTAATTTCTAAACCATGAGGTCCTTAAGTAATACTAGTCCCATACTTGGGCTATACACAGAAATTAGATGTTACTAAATATTTGTAAATGTGTAACTGTTGTGTAGCTATATAGAAATAAAACAAAGTCATACCTGTAAAGAGGAAGCACACAACTTTAATATATCGCTTGGTTCCTAAAACTGTTATGGCCTACAGCCTGTGATGCCACAGTGACTTCCTGTTGATTGATTTTAAATCGAAGGTCCTACTGTTGTCTTCTAGCAACAAGAATTGTGGGTGTGAGTCATGTGACTTGGACTGGAGTCAGACTCAGGTCCCAAATTTAATGACTTTAGACTCTACTTGATAAAATCAACAAAGACTTGCAACTCAGTTTGGACTTAAACAACAATGACTTGTGACTTCACTTGGACTTGAGCCTTTTGACTTGGAAACACTTGATACCTTCCCCAAAACCCAAAGATTAAAAAACATGTTGTTTTATGTTAATTCATTCCCCTTCATTCCTTAATCAACTAATGTTAAAGCTATTCATTCCAAGCAAGTCAACACTTTAAACACTTTAATTCCCCAGATGATCCACTTTGTTTGAACCATCTGACAGCATCCAGGCAAGTTACATTACTGAGTGCAGGCAGAAAAATGATAACCAAGTTAGTTATGTTTGCTTAAAAAACTATGTGGTAGTCAACAAAAATTAAATTGCAGGTCAAAAATTACAGACAGAGATGCAACAACTTTGTGTGACAAGCTAACGTTCGCTTAACAGCTATGTAACTTTCGAACAAACTTGTTCAACATATAAATACAAACTTTAAAAAGCATTCAAGATTTTTGTAAATTTATTATCTTATTAATCAGTTGTTAAAATGGCATTACATTTGGTGAAGACCACATTATGAATTCTTTAGGATTTGAAACTTAAAGCTTTGGACTTTGGACTTGACTTGAGACTTCTTATTTTTGACTAGACTGCTGCCTTGAGTGCAAAGACTTGAAACTCACTTGTGACTTGCAAAACAATAACTTGGTCCCATTAGCTAAGACATTCCTTAAATTGTGCAAACAGTGCAACCCACTGTAGTAAATCACAAATTTTAATCTAGCTAAGACGGACTTTACATACAAACTTAGTCACAGATTAACGAATAGCTGATCCAGGTGTATAAAGTAAAATCTCATGTAAACAAAACAGCTTTGAACTAGTGCTGCACGATTTGGTAAAAATGTGCGATTGCGAATATGGTGGACAATATCGCGATTTGCGATTGCGATTACAATATAATTACAATAAAATGTAATAAATAAATGGTATCATCAGTCTTTTTGCTTGATTCAGTGTTTCCCCTACATTATATCAGGGGGGCACTGACCTGACATAGTTAGTGTTATGGACAGACAGTGTGTCAATGACCATCAACAGACTGAGCACAGTCAAACACGCTGCTCACACAGCAGCGCAGCAAGGAACTGTACACACAGCGGAGCGAGCATATGTTGCGTTCAGGCGTTGTCACGTAAATGACAAATTTTTCATTTGTTATGGAGTCCATGATTTCCCTGTGACACTTACAAATGTTTGCTTAACTGTGCTTGGATGTTGTTTTATGAGGCTCTGGCGGCTTTCAGTTGTCTCTTTGTCTTTAACGTTACACGGCTCGGCTTTCTCTCACATGCACTCTTCCTACTTTTCCC